>NC_138126.1:86942946-87188230 GCF_964188305.1 Podarcis bocagei | reverse complement strand
CACTTCACACATCAATTTTTGTTTAAGGTTTTTGGCATAATTTTGGCCACAACTTTATTCAATACAAAAATGTGAGTGGTTGCTTAGGCACTGGTTCCGACTATCTGTCCTTGCCCTCAGGGACAGAGCTGGCCTTCCGGATACCAGCGGAAGCCAGCGTGGGAAACAAGTATTGGGTGAGAAATAAAGCTGGGCACCAGACCATTACTTCTCACCCTCATGTTCCTGTGGGGCTTGCACGGCCCAAGTCCGACTCCGGGGACAAGGACGAAAGAATGGCAAGCCCCTGGATTTCCTTTAACGGAATTCCCATTCGCATCATTTGGAGGGGTAGGCACTTACCCCTCCAAGCACCAATTTAACCAGTGCCTAACCGCCAACCTTACAAGTTGTGACGATTTGCTACGCAGTAGGCAAAAACCAAATGGCACCAGCCAATCAGCCAGATGGCAAAATTCCTACCGTGCCCCCGCACCAAGGCGAACGACACCATGACAGGCATAGCAAGGTCAAGCGATCAGCTTAAATAAAAAACCCCCCTATTAAAGGGAGGGAGGGCGGGTGATCCGATGCAAAACGGCCAAGAGGCCGTGCCAACGTCTGGCCCCTGTATATATAGACTCTGACCCCTCCTCCGAATTGGCAACAATCAAAACACCCCAGCAACCCAGTTTAACCATTTAAATGGCCGGGATTCAACTAAATTTGCCTAGTCACTGGAGGGTGGCCTGTTCCCAACCGCAACACGTGCTCTCTGCTAGGGAGAACACGCTTTGCGTGTTGAGTCACAGTAGCCCCCCAATAATTCACACTTCACACATCAATTTTTGTTTAAGGTTTTTGGCATAATTTTGGCCACAACTTTATTCAATACAAAAATGTGAGTGGTTGCTTAGGCACTGGTTCCGACTATCTGTCCTTGCCCTCAGGGACAGAGCTGGCCTTCCGGATACCAGCGGAAGCCAGCGTGGGAAACAAGTATTGGGTGAGAAATAAAGCTGGGCACCAGACCATTACTTCTCACCCTCATGTTCCTGTGGGGCTTGCACGGCCCAAGTCCGACTCCGGGGACAAGGACGAAAGAATGGCAAGCCCCTGGATTTCCTTTAACGGAATTCCCATTCGCATCATTTGGAGGGGTAGGCACTTACCCCTCCAAGCACCAATTTAACCAGTGCCTAACCGCCATGGAGCCCTCAGCTCACCGCCAAACCACTCACAGCCCCAACCAAGACCTCAGCTTGGTCACCACCGCACCAATCCAAGCCTCATTCCCTGAAGCGGAAAGGTGCATGCCATCAGCTTGGAAAAAGGATGGCCTCTCAAAAAGAATCTCGGGGTGGGAAATTGCATCGCCACCAGCTCCAAAACTTTTTTGACCACAGCAGAATTGATGCGTTTTCGGGCCCTTTCAGTGGCAGCCGGGCAACGACTGCCCTTCCAAACGCAGCGTTGCAAAAGCTTTGACCAAAAATTTTTCGCTGTCGGCACCATTGCACGCAGCGTCTCCAGGTCACCCAAAATTGCAGCACGTAGTGACAAACAGTCCATGGGCACCAGGTCGTTCTCACCAAGCTGCACCACAATAGCAGCTGGCGGCCCCTCCAAGAGCAACTGCCTCCGGATACTTGGCAGGAACTCCGACCAGCACATCCCACGTCTGGACAGCCAAGACAAGCGAATATGTGGAGGAAAGCCGAAATCTGGACCCAATCCAGATTGCCGTGCTGCGACGCCAGCCCAATGGACGATACTGTGCCCCACAATCCAAACACGGGTCACCGCTAAACCTGATAAATAAGATGAAACAAGCAAAAATTGTAAGACACCAATAATGTTAACGAACATAATCTTTGAATGCATTCGATTTCCAACGACCTGTATTTTATTTCCACTGCCTTATTAACATGCTTTCCGGCCTTCTTGGTGGTACGTTTGTCTAGGCATTGGTTCCCGACTAGCTGCACCTGACCTCAGCAGGGCAGCACTGACGACTGGGCCCCACCATATCGTCAGTACCAGCAAACATTGTGGGGGAGCAATGAATCCCAAGGCAATCGCATCCCGCCAGGTGTCGTTCCCCATAGGGGAAAGATGCACCCCATCTGCCCTAAAGAGGGCAATAGCCTTGAAGAAAATTAGGAGGGTGCAATATTACAGAACCACCTAAAGCAAGGACCTATTTTATTTTATTTGTTATTTTATTCACTTTATTTATTTTATTCTATTATCCACCGCCTTATTAACATGCTTTCTGGCCTGCTCGGTGGTAGTTTGTCTAGGCATTGGTTCCCGACTAGCTGCACCTGACCTTAGCAGGGCAGCACTGACGACTGGGCCCCACCATATCGTCAGTTCCAATAAACAGCATGGGGGAGGAATGAACCAGGATCAGACTCAAGCTCACCCCAAATGCTCCCAGGGACTCTTGCATGGCCCTACCCCTCAAAAGGGGTCGACAAAAGCATGGCAAATCCTTGGATTCCCTTAATGGAACATCTTTGCGCATTGGAGGGGACAGGTGCTCCCACCCCCCCTCCAGACCACCTTGAACCAATGCCTTAAATTATTTTGAGTCCAGGGAGAGCTGCCATCAACTCAATCCAAGCCCTCTTGCATGCAGGAATGCAAACTTATGCTGGAGGAAGACAGCAAACATTCTCGCCCAGCTGTACCACCAGCACTGCGGGAGGACCTGCACAGGTCACACTCGACCGCACCAAAGGAAGGATCTCCTCCCAAAGCATTCCCCATCTGGACATCCAGTATATATTCACATGGGCAGGAAGACTGAGATGACGCCCCAGTCCAAACCCGTCAACATGCTTGCCAGCCTAGTGTACAATGCTGTGGCCCAAATGTGCACAGCTGCTCCTATGAAAAAAGGAAACAACAGACAAGCATCAGCACAGACATCACTGTGACACTTCCTGATATAACCCTTGTCAGCGTCAGACTTCCAATGACCCGTATTCACAATCCTGTCTACTGACAGGCCCCCAGTGTGCAGCCTTTGCAGCAGCACCTAATCGTAAGGAATGAGGAGTGTTCAGCGGTAAGTAAGCCGCAGGCTCTAATAACTGGTGCACGACGTAAGCACATTGATGCCGGGCTAACGGGAACCCATTTTCATGCACTAGGAGCGGGCCAGCCCCCAGGGAATAAAAAGCCAAATATTCTGTTATCCATAACCGTGCAAGGGCCCTCCTCACCTGTGGCGGGAAGCCTGATTGTGGCACTCCTGCCCACTAAGTCTGTTTTAGAGTTACCAGCTCTAATGACAAGCTCCAAAGGATAAGGAAAAGTCCTGAAGCAATAAGCCTCCAGACTCTCAGCTCCGTGCTGGCTCCAACAACCATTTCCCCAACCCTCAGTGCGAGAATGCAATGGACTACTGAAAGGAGTCTCACCTTGATCTTTAACCCGCAGACAAGTTTTAACTTGTTGCAGATACTGCATAGGTAAAATTGACCGACTTCCTGCCCACTGTCCTATGAGGTTGGAGCCTATTCCAACCTTCCAAGGCCCTGCGCACTGCAAACTTTATACAAGGGTCTCTGAAAAAATAAAGCTTCAATGAAACAGACATTGCAGCGGACTGAATTCGGATAGTTATAACCGCATGCCCAATCTGCAGCAGGTGGACCAAATACTGCAGGATCTGCTCAGAGGATGGGGGCAAATTCTTCCGAATGGCCAAGAACTGCCAGCTTAAGGCTAAGAAATCCATCCAGGCCTTCCCATAAGAGGTAAAAGCAGAAGGGGAAATGGAAGCTGCCGCTCTCTGAAATTACTAATTGTTGTCAAAATGCCACAAGACTGGAAGTCTGGCAATAGCTGAGTCTGGAGCCCAGGATCTGAAGCGCTTCATCTGAAAATCGGATAGTGTCAGCGTAATTTGGAGAGTAGAAAGCACAATATTAAACCTTAAGTGGCGCAGCTCGAAAGCATGAGCGGAGGGGCAGAGACTGTGCTACAGCATGAGGACTGTTTTGCCAAGACGCTCAACACCACCTGGTTATCAGACCAAAAGCAGATCCGATGGTCACTGAACTCCTCGGGCCACATGTGAACTGCTACTACAATGGGGAAAACTCAAGAAAAGTTATGTCACATGATTGCCTCACCACACCAGGCTTGAGGCCATAGCTTTGCACACCAGCAGCCCTTGAAATAAAAACCAAAGGGCAAAGATCCAGCAGCACCAGCATGAACCTGAAAATCCCTGAGCGGGTTCAAGGTATCCTGCCATGGCGAACTACTATTGCATACATTCAGGAATTGCTACCATCGCCTGATATCTGCCTTCACCACATTTGGTAGGCATACACAAAGGTAAGGGGACCTCTGTCAGCATCGCCCTTGAGCCAGTGCCACCAACTGGACTCATCCACTTCAGCCCCAACTGGGCTAGGCGAGCTGGGTAGCACTTCCAGAGACCACCTTCTGCACAGGAACAGGTCAAAGTGCTATGGACTCACAGCTTAGAGTTGTGAGCACCGGATTCACTCCAACAAAAAGACAGTCGTCGCACAGCAGAGTACAGCAGAGTCTGAGTATATAAACAACTCAGAGAGCAGCTCTGTAGAATATCTTCTTTATTCTATCTACAACTATACAAACTATATACAGAGCTTAATAGGTCTAAGCATAAATAAATGCTGCACTGCACTGAGTATCTGCAGCTGCCCTTAGCAGCAACCTTATCTCTACACATGATCTCTAACATTCAGTCTCTCTCCCTCTCCGACACTGACTGACTGACTGACTTGGTGCTGGAGCAGAATAAGTAGAGACCAGAACACGCCTCCTCCTCTCTGGAGAATCAGCAGACTCCTCAGGAGATTCTTGGATATGGGAGGGGTGAAATCTAGGCAGCCTGGCCTAGTGGGAAGATTAGTTAAGTGACCCAGCAAGATCGGATCTGGTGAAGCATCACTTGCTACAGAGGAAGTATTACAAATTAACTTCCTTCAAGGCAGACAGCTTCTCCATAGCCAAGTGGTATGTTTTAGCAACGATATCCAACTGGATCCCTAAATAAAATGGGAATATGGGCAAAAGGTATTGAGCTATTGCTTGCCAGCTTCCAGCCCCCGCTTGGGCAGGGGGCATCTTGTGCAGCCATCATGATATGTAAATTTACAGGGCCGACGCTGGCCAGAACCCCTAAAGAAGTCCCAACCAAGCTGCCGCCAAGCCAGCTTCCTTTTCAGACACACACTCTGTGCAATGCAAAAAAACAACAACAACAAAAAAAAAACAACAACACACACTCCGTGCAGTGCACACACTCTCCATGCAATGCAACTACACACTCCGTGCAATGCAAAAAGCACGCTCTGTGCAATGCAACTACACACTCCGTACAATGCACACACAAAACCTCTGTGCAATGCAACTACACACTCCGTGCAATGCAAAACACACTCTCTGCAATGCACACACCTTTCATGCAATGCAACTACACTCCATGCAATGCAACTACACACTCCGTGCACTGCACCCTCTGTTCAATGCAACTACATACTCCGTGCAATGCACACACACTCCGTGCAATGCAAAAAACCAAAGCAAAACAAAAAACACTCTGTGCAATACAACTACACCCTCCATGCAATGCACACGCACTCCATGCAATGCAACTACACACTCCCTGCAATGCACACGCACTCCATGCAATGCAACTACACACTCCCTGCAATGCACACACCCTTCATGCAATGCAACTACACTCCATGCAATGCAACTACACACTCCGTGCACTGCACACCCTCTGTTCAATGCAACAACAAACTCCGTGCAATGCAACTACACCCTCCGTGCAATGCAACTACACACTCCGTGCAATGCAACAACACACTCCGTGCAATGCAACTACACACCCTCCGTGCAATGCAACTGCAAATCTCCTAGCAATGCAATGCAATTGCAGCCCGTGCAGCGCCGTGCTCTGCAACGCACAGAGCAAACTGCAATGCGGGCACGCAAAGGTGCTTTCTCCCAGTTGCATATTGCAAACATGGCGCCCATTACATCCTTCGCAGTGAGGTAACCACCAAAAGGACTTAAGTGTCCAGGTAGAGCAATGGGGGAGCATGCAGCTGTCCCATACAGGGACCAATCCTGCAACCTAGGCATTACCGGCACTATGCGCTGACCCAGTGAAACCAATGCTTCATGGACCACATGGGGACACTATTCAGGCCGGAAACGCTTCCAGGCCATCGAATTCTAGGGCAAAGCCCTAGGATCACCTGCTAGGCCAGGCATAAATGTTTCCAGTGAAATAGCAGAGTTGAGGTAGCCCACAGCTTGTCCAGGTACCCCTGCTTGCCCTTTTAGAGGGAAGCACCCCTTCAAGAAACCCAAAGTTCTTTTATCACAAATGGGCCGAACTGCCCAGCAACAGAATAGCCCATAAGGAGCAGTTTGTTTTGTTTTGTTATAACAATGGCTAAGAGGGGGATATGAACTCCCAGGTCCTAGTCCTGCACTTTAGCCACTAAGCCACAATGGCTCATCTCAAAATGGCAGTCGCCTCTATCAGGGCAAAACAAACTTAAAGAAAATAAACTTGTTCAGAAACAGCATAGTTCAAGAGCATATACAGAGTGCTCATAGTCCTTGGAGGCACAGGGAGCCATAAAGCCAACCTTCGGGGATACTATAAACGAAAGTGATACCAGCTAAGCTGGGAACAGCCCTGACTAGCCCCACAATTTCAACAAGAGAAATGGGGGAAACCTTTTTGCGAAAGAAAGCCCCTAACAGGGGCTCTCTCACTATTGGGAAAGGCAAGCCACAGATACAGGGAGAATCTTCCTACAGGGCAGGGTAAGGGGTGGGGTGGGAAATTGAACAGGAAAAGGGGGGGAATTAAATTATTTAAAGGACTAGAGAGGATTAAAAGAAAGGGGAAATAAAGAAATAAAGAAATGTAACCAGACAATGAGAAGATTGTCCCAGTGCTCCATGTGATCCGATGCAAAACGGCCAAGAGGCCGTGCCAACGTCTGGCCCCTGTATATATAGACTCTGACCCCTCCTCCGAATTGGCAACAATCAAAACACCCCAGCAACCCAGTTTAACCATTTAAATGGCCGGGATTCAACTAAATTTGCCTAGTCACTGGAGGGTGGCCTGTTCCCAACCGCAACACGTGCTCTCTGCTAGGGAGAACACGCTTAACCAAGTCAGAAAGCACCAATCAAAATAGAAAACAACATGATAGCAGCAGTGAACTTGTGCATTTCAGTGATTTTACTTATTGCTAAAAAAATCAGAACTAAGTAATTGATTCCTGGCACTGAGCATGCTGACCAAATAACTTGGTATTTAAGATTGAATGCGCAATACAGTACTGAAATGATTTGTAACATCACAAAATGATCCAGCACTGCAGGTGTCTAAAATCACCCTATATCCAGAGCACTAGCTGTGTTGGACCCTATATGTGTCATAAAGCAATAAATGAATGCTTAAAAAGAACAACAGTACAAACACCTTCAGCAGATATCTTCTGGAACGTCCATGAAAAGCGGTGTTTCCCATTGCTCCCCTCATTATGCCAACAACCCATCATCGCATTTTCACCTTATTTATATTTATATTTTCTGCAAAGAAGATACAGTCAGGAGGACACCTTCAGGTAATCATAGGGCAGCTGGGATGATGCAAAAGCTGACTTCTTGGGTTTTCTAGTGCCCAAGCCACTGACACCCCTGGCTTGGGTGAATCCAGAAAATAATTGCATATCATTGCGTACTGATGTAGCATGCTTCCCGAAGCTCAATCCTGTCTGTGTGAGCTTCACTGTTCTACCTTTATGATAGAGCTAACGGTGTTTTTAGTGGACCAGGGATGGGGAGCGGGTGGCGCTATGGTCTAAACCACTGGGCCTCTTGGGCTTGCTGATCGGAAAGTTGGTGGTTCGAATCCGCACAACGGGACAAGCTCCCGTTGCTCTATCCCAGCTTCTGGCGACCGAGAAGTTTGAAAACATACCAGTGCAAGCAGATAAATAGGTACCGCTGCGGCGGGAAGGTAAACAGCATTTTTTTAGTGGACCAGGGGTAGCAAATGAGGTGTTTTCCAGGCATTGTTGAACTCCAGCTCCCATAATCCCAGAAGATTGGCCATACTGACTGGGGCTGACTGGGTACCCATTGGCTACCCATGTAGTAAAAAGTGTGCTGAACTTGGGCTAGGAAGATCTAGGGTGGATTTCAACATAGCACTGTGTGGGATGCATGCATGGAATGAACTCTGGTTGCACAATGAGACTTTCTCCCTGCTCCTCCCCCTGTGCACCCCCAAACCTTTCTGTGGTTTCCTCCAACCCTGCCGGGAAGATTTGGGATGGGCACCCAGGGAAGGAGAGAAGGAATTCCTTCCCCTTCCCTGCTGTTATTAGCAACACAGGTTGGGTAACGAGCAGGGGATAAAAGGGTTAAAATCCTCTGCCATGATGAATCAAGGGTCTACTAATTAGCAAGCTCAAAACCACAGGATCTCCTTGTCATGTCTAGCTCAGGCCTTTGATCATTGTAATTAACTAATTATATTGATATTTAAAACTGATTTAAAACCCCTTGAGAAGTGGGATTCTGCTCTTCTTCTGTAGTTATTGCATCCATCTCCATTTCTGCTTTCACTGTTCTCAATCCTGAGAAGGAGGCTGCTGTCATTTGGCACTTCCCTTAAATGTATCCCCTGCCCTCCCCTCATATCTTAGGTCTGAGGGGAACTGCTGCATCGTCTAGATGAAATTTCCATTTCCCGGGATTTTATTTAAAAAAAGAAACCTTTTCAGCAGAGGGATATATTTATATAAATTCTGCATTAAAGGCTTTCTTGCATTAAATATTTAGTTTTAAAACCTCAATAAATTGCAGCAAATTAAGAGTTTTCAAAGTTTCCCCCCGCATTACTGAGGGATTAATTTGAACCAGAACTCCCCTGGGCTTAGCCCTAGAACTTCCTTTAACTGTTGGAGCTTAGCCTTGGAACCCACAAAGCAATATAAAGTAGAGAATGCCCTTTCCTTATCACATTCAGCTCCCACACAGGAGGAAGGACTTCGGTGGACGTGCGTAATTTTGGCAGTTACCATTTCTGGAGCAAATAATTTTTTCTTTCTTTTAGTCTTGGGGGGGGGGGAGTGATACCCTGATTTCCCTCCCCACCAATAAGTTGCTGAAAGTGGCTCACAAACGTTTCCATGCAGGTTTCATGCATGTGCCACAACAAATAAAAAAAACCCGGGATTGTGGCACTTTTAAAACCTAGCATCCCATGAGACTATTTTTATTTGGCTTACCTCTAGACAATTGGCATGGGGTGCTATGATTGTATGTTGGAATTGTCCTTAGAAAGAATGTTTGTCTGATCTGAACTATCAAAGACTGGAGGCAGATGACAGGATTTTCTGAAAGATGAGGGTTGCAAGTCAGCAGTGCTCTAATATGCACCCTCGTGCCCGGGAGTGGGCAGCAGGGAGGCAAAACACTGCAGACTTGGCTTCCCTGCAGCAGCAGTGCTCCTTGTGAGGATGGAGTGGACGGGTGGGACAGAGCAGCGTGAGGTCAGGGCAATGGAAGTGCACTGGCAGAAGCACTGGGTTGGTTCTACCAGTCTGCTTGTACTGCCTGTACCTCACCACCACGTCCGTCCCATTCCTGTTGTTTGCTCCTGTACATGCTTTTCAAGCATCATATGTGTGTGCTATGAGGAGGGACAAGCCCGCACACACATTTGATGTCAGGTAGCATTGGTGGCTCAGTGGGCTTGTCCCTCCTCACAGCACTGAGGACAGGAGGAGGAGGTGGAGTTTGGACTTGATATCCTGCCTTTCACTCCCCTTAAGGAGTCTCAAAGTGGCTAACAATCTCCTTTCCCTTCCTCCTCCCCGAAAATCACTCTGTGAGGTGAGTGGGGCTGAGAGACTTCAGAGAAGTGTGACTAGCCCAAGGTCACCCAGCAGCTGCATGTGGAGGAGCGGAGACACGAACCCGGTTCACCAGATTACGAGTCTACCGCTCTTAACCACTACGCCACATGTAACCTTCTGGTGACATAGGATGTAAGCACTGGGGGACCACAAGCAAACCCAATGATCAAAACGTGGAGCAGCTAAGAACCTGGATGTGGGCAGGGGTGGGCAGAGCTGCTGGAAACTGCTGAGCTAGGTTAGAATTTGTGCCTGGTGGGCAAAGCTAAGCCGATAAGGACCATGGACAGCGGGAAGTACTGAGGAGGCTTGCACAAGGTCATTCATTACCAGGTTTCCTCTTGTTCATTCTAACATCACAGGCACAAAATCACAGGCCTGGAAAGGATCCATGGATATAATCCAAAATGACAACCCCCCCTCCAAAAAAAAAAATATCTATAAAAATATATTATTTGGAAATAGGCACCATTTTGTTGAAAAGACAATAGACTTTTCTATTAAGGCAGTAATCAAATGAGTATCTGCAATCATGTACAGGTCCAGACACTCACACTCTGGACTATGACAGATTTATTAAAAGAAGAAAAGAAACATGCTGCATCAGCCAGCTTCAGCCCTGCTGCATTTCCATGGCTATTCCAAGTGCTGACAGGTGGTTTGTTTGCTGGTACTTGCATCATTTGCTACTCCGGACTGCATTTCAGCCCTGAGAGCCATCTCCAGCTGCATCCCTGTGTGATCAGAGCTGACAACAGGACACAAGAAATGGGTGTATATTCCACATGCAAACATAGTGCAGTTTTCCCACCTTCAAATCTCTTTGTTGTTTAATTTGGGCAAGGCCGTTGGGGGGTAAGAGAGCAAAGGGGAATTTCTGAGCATAAATAACACATTTGGTAAGTCATCAAAATATTTGGTACGCATAGAATCAAAATGTCATCCTCATTCTGAAAAAAAGAAAAAGCAATGTTGGTGTCTTTTTTTTACATAAGAAAGAAGAGTTTCAGAAGTTATTTGGAATTATATAAAGCTACAGCTGAAACAACTCACTTATAAACACTTCAAAAAGATATTTTTAAATAAAACTAGGCCACATTAACTTCCAGGATTGCTTCAATTCGCTATGAATAATAAATCCCACTTGGAGTTCAACCAGTGCTCTTTCATTATGAGTGATGAGTGTTTGTACTGACACGGTCGGGCAACTTCTCCCCACCCCTTTCCTCCTTCCTCATTGGCTTTGCTTGAGGCAAGACAATTTCATGGCTGATTGAACGAAATGCCCAAGTGTGCTCTCTCTCTCCTATATCTCTAGCAATATCCCTGTGCGAAACATTAAGAAAGCTTGCAAAAGCCTTGTACCCCGGTTGAGGAATGGAAATGCAAGGGCTGGAAGAGGGCATATGGCTGCCTGTGTGTGTTCACTCTGCTCAGAAACATACATATTTAAAGAATGCAAATTTAGGAATTAATGCAGTTTCTTTCTTCTCTGCCCTGAAGAATGCTCAAAGGTTTGCCGTGGGTGCTTTTCTGAATACTTTGAACACCATTTTTTATTTTTTAAAAATACTTCTTTGCTCATCATCTTCAAGCTAAACATCCATGAAAGGCCTGACCAGTGAAAAAACTCAGGTTCGGCAAAGAGTTGAACTAATGTGCCCTCTATCAAAGTAATTCTTCAGCATGGTTCAGAAAGCATAGTGTTTTCTGAGACCTATCTGATCGTTCCCAGATGTTCTGTGTTTTGGCACTTCAAGACCTTTGTCCTTCTGCTGTTCTGAATTTGGTTGCATCAGGTAGCTACAAAAGGGAGGAGGGGATTTGATGAGAGGATTCAATAGCCTTTCAATGGGAATGAGAGTCCATGTCAGCAGAGAGCAATAATCAGCTCTCTTGGGTTTCCTCCATGAAAAGATCTGCAGACTCTTCTTCCTTCTTGCAAAAACAAAGTCAATGGACTCACTGGAACAGTGTGGGAGCAAAGCGCTCCATTAAGGATTTTTAAATCTCCTTACGGGTAACTCTCCAGATCAGTCCTGACAAAATCCTCCTCCAAAGGGAAACTAGAAGTAGCCCACAAGTCGGTGGCTGGTCTCAGCATTATTAGCAATCTCGGTGGATTTTGGAAATGTGATTTCATAGCAGCCCTTGCTACCTCCTGGCTGTTTCAGTGCATCCCAGATGGCTTTTAGCATTCCACAAACACCAATGTACTTTTAAGAATGTCTTGGTCTGCAATACTTTGCAGAACTAGCAACTGAAGAAAGTAGCAGCTGTGCTTACAGACGTCACAAATTTTCTCAGTAGCTACATACCGTTAGAAGAAATCGAAGGTGGCCATTATTTTATTTGTAGACATAATGGATGTCCTTTATTTCTACTGCTTGTGCTGCTAGAGAATGTGATGGATGTATTGTATTTCTAGCATCATAGCTCTAAAGCACCCATTTTTAAAAGTTTGGAAGTTTTGGTGTGGTATCTTGCCTTTTCAATTACTGTACCACACTTCTGTTCACACACATCTGGCATCAAATATTTTGAGCTTTATTAATTACTCAATTTTACACTGACTCTGCCTATTTTGGTGAAGTAAGTGATGGAAAAAATGGTTTTTGGGGCCCCTGATACAAGCCCCCTCATCTCTCATTGGAGAACTTCAGGATTCAGCATGATATCAGAGTTCTACAGTCATACCTTGGGTTACGAACGCTGTGGGTTGCACGTTTTCGGGTTGCGGACTGTACCGAACCTGGAAGTACCGGAATGGGTTACTTCCAGGTTCTGGTGCTGGTGCATGGACAAAAGCACAAAATGACATCACATGCATGCACAGAAGCGCCAAATCGCATCACATGTGTGCGCAGATGCAGCACTTCAGGGTGCAAAAGCTGCAGGTTGCGAACGTGCCTCCAGCACAGATCACGTTCACAACCAGAGGTATGACCATATAAGAGTTCCTAGAGATCAGCTCCTATGTTTATGTATACCATACTGGGTCAGATGAATCACTGGTTAGGCTCAGCATTCTTTAGTCACTCCTGGGAAAATCACTGGATACAATTAAGGCCAATACCAATAAGGTTACATAATCTTATTAATTGCTATGTGTATATGTCAATATAGTGGTCCCCAATACTACCCACATGCCTATATTATCACAGGGACATGTAATCTGTGGCCATCCAGATGTTCTTGAACTCTATCCTGTCATCAGTCCCGACCAGCAGAGCCAATGGCCAGGGATGGTGGCAGATGTGGTCCAACAACAGCTGGAGAGCCACAGGGCCCCCTCCCCACTCTAGACTCTTTGCTGAAAGAGCCCGAATAAGCCTCAACAGTTCATAGATTTATGTGTTGGAAGGAACCCTGGGGGCCATCTAGTCCAACCCGAATATGCCACTGTCCCATACGGGGATCAAACCTGGAACCTTGACATTATCAGCACCATGTTCTAACTAACAGAGCTATCCAGGCTGCCATGGACTTGCACTTTGCACTTTATTTTTTTTAATTATCCCAAGAAGTTTCTTCCTACAGTTTTGACCCTAAAGATTGATCATTCATTATATCCTTTGAATCAGAAAACAGTGAATATTTTGTTTTTTTAAAGTGCATCTGTTTAGATTTGTTGAGATGTAGAGAGTGTGATGCAGAGCTCCTTGGTGTTTATGCACCACCACAACTGACAAATCAATGTTGGCTATTGATATTTCTACACTGCGCTGAGAAGTGCAATGAATACTAGTGAGATTTCGTGGTATTATTTAAAGAAAAATACCCAAAGCAGGAAATTTAGCACAATTCTAATTAGTATCGCATACAGCTGTCCATATTTAATACAGAAGGTGCATTAGGAGGCAGGCTTGTCTGCAACTATATGTACACCAGTTCTTTTGATATGTGTGCTGTTCCTTGATGAGTTTTGCATTATCTTCCTCACATTCCCAAATATTTTCTGCCCACTGGTTCTACTCCTCTTCCTTCCCCCAACCAATCCATGTATCAGAAGAACAAGAGGAAAGAGCAGGATGCTTCCTTTGCATTGCTTTTCTCTTTGGGACTGTGATGTGGGTGGAGCCCTGGGGATAAGTGCAGCTGAATGATAGCAGTGATAGAATAATAATAATTATAATTATAATAATAATAATAATAATAATAATAATAATAATAATAATAATAATAATAATAATAATAATTTATTATTTATACCCCGCCCATCTTGCTGGGTTTCCCCAGCCACCCTGGGCGGCTTCCAACAAAGTATTAAAATACAGTGGTCTGTTAAACATTAAAAGCTTCCCTAAACAGGGCTGCCTTCAGGTGTCTTCTAAAAGTCTGGTAGTTGTTTTTCTCTTTGACATCTGGTGGGAGGGCATTCCACAGGGCAGGTGCCACTACCGAGAAGGCCCTCTGCCTGGTTCCCTGTAACTTGGCTTCTCTTTTTTTAAAAAAAATTTTTATTGGTTTTTCACATTTTTTATACATACAGACAAATAAACACACAAACAAACATGTATAATTTCATATCCCTTGTTCTTAAACCTTACTTCGCCGACTTCCCCATACCTCCCCTTTCTACATCCCAATCTCCAAAATTATTTCAGCAAATCCTAAAACTTAGTTCTATCAAATTTCCCCCTTATCCTTTTCTGTAACTTGGCTTCTCACAGCGAGGGAACCACCAGAAGGCCCTCAGCACTGGACCTCAGTGTCCGGGCAGAACAATGGGAGTGGAAACACTCCTTCAGGTATACTAGGCCAAGGCCGTTTATCAAAGAGAAGGGATCCAGCCAGGTGCTCACAGAGGGCATCTTACCTAAGCAGTGCACAAAACTTAGTGGTTCCATTGCCTAAACCCTACATGGAATATTTTATTTCTTGGAAGGTCGCTACTAGTATCCGATCAAAGGAGCCAACTAGGTAGGTAAGGAAATAAAGACAATGCTTGCAGTGGCCTTTGAACCTTAGTGATTCAGGCAAACAGGCAGGCACTTGAGACTAAAAGTGTTGATTCAAGTCAAGAGAAACACCTCCTCACAGCCTACCTCTTGAGTACTGTTGGGAGCTGCAGAAGAAAAGAAAAGAAAAGAAAAGAAAAGAAAAGAAAAGAAAAGAAAAGAAAAGAAAAGAAACCTTCCATGAGATATGTGAAATTGTAGGTACATCATTTGGGTTTTCAAAGCACCAAAGACTTCAGACATTTTCCTGGAGCCATTATGTCAGCTGAGGTTCTCTGGAGTGATGCATCTATTATTTTGCAGCACTGACTCATGCCTAACCATTAATTTAAAATGAGGCCGACTTATGACCATTGCTTTTAAGTTATTTCAGTCTGAAAAATAATAATCACTGTACATCTAGTGAGCTCATTGCAAAGTTGGTATTTTAAAGGAGAGCCAGGGTCCCAGTTGTGGATTTTCAACAACTCTTTGCATGTTGTTTTTCACATACTGCAATCCATTTTTTTCTTTTTGCATTTAACTGAGAGCAAGTCCCATTGAATTCAATGTTGCACAAATGGTCTTCCACTCATTCTTAGCCTCTATCTTACGCTATCCTCGTGGACCTGCACGTGTAAGTTTCACATGCTCATGCATCTAAATAACAAGAGTCTCCCTGTACAGCTGAGTCCTGGTTTCAGAGGAGACTGTTGTATTCTAAAATTCGAAGGCTAGCACATTAATGAGATCTCATTCTTCCTAAATTAGTCTCAAGGGCTCTTTTTATATTAGTGAAGTATTACAGTTACTGGAAACAGTAGCTAAAACCAATGTGATGAGGATCTCTGGTCCACTCTTTTGCAGTATGAGAATTCACAAGAAGAAGGAATCATACATAGAAAACCTGAATACTAGACCCAGCCTGATGACCGTGCTCTGATGGAAACGTGACTGGGAGGTTCAGTCAGCTGCTTATCTGGTTGCAGCTGAAGCTTTCTTGACTGAGCTTTCAAAAACAAGGAGCAAAATCTTTATGTCTGCAATGGAAAGTATTGCCAACATTTTGCAGTCTAAAGGAGAAAAAAGGAGTCTTACAGGTTAATCGTGTGTATATATATTTACGTCCTGCTTTATGACAGCAACAACAAAAGCCACAAGCACAACTCTAATAGAGGGAAAGACTGTTGGGGTTGCCTTGCAGAAGTGGCAGAGCCACTGCCACATCTGAAGCCGTGTGTGTGTGTGTGTGTCTGTGTGTGTGTGTGTGTGTGTGTGTGTGTGTGTTGACCAGAGCAGAAGGCGTTTCCCTGTGCAGCAGCTTTGGACCCAGTGGATTCATAGCTTTCTCTGTTCCAACACTGCTCTGCCCACTATTCCAGAGCCCGATGCTGGCGCCTACCACTTAGAACACCACAAGTGGTAGTTTCTCCGCTACCCACACTTTCAGCAGCCGCAGTGGAGGTCTTTGTGATGCCAGAGACTGGGGAGGCACACATCCCCCTGAATCTTAACTCCATCTAGACATGCTGATCAGGATTTAGGAGTGCTCTGTTATTTATTTACTTATTCATAATTTATTTTCTTCAGTTAGCTTAGGACTGATTGTGTGAGTTTATTTTCAATTTCTTCCCTTCATTCATTTTCTTTCTGTAAGCCTGCGGGCATTTTTAAAATGTATGCAGCAAATAAATGGGACTTTAAGAAATATTATTATCGTTATCATCTAGTACTATTATTACTGCTAGTGCTATTCAAGGCAAGCTTAAGAAATATTCAGGTAGCTTTTACTCAGAGTAGAAACATTGAAATTAAGGACCATGACTAACTTGGTTTCATTATTTCACAGGGTCTGCTCTGGGAAAAGTGAGTTGAATATAACCCATTATTATTATTGTCTATCGTGTATTAGTAGTAGTAGTACTATTGCCATTTAAAATTTATACACTGCACATGGCAAGTGCTTTTAGAGTGCCTTAAAATATACCAAGATATATCAAATATATATATAAGCAAGGAAGGAGGAGATCAGTTAATAAGTCCGCTCACCTTTTTGGGTGGGCGGCGTTGCAGCCAGTCATCGGGATCCCTGCAGTGATCTGGCGGGGAGCAGAGATTGACGCCTTCATCACCATCTGGGCTACATCCCTGGCACTGGGCGGGGCTCTGCCCAGGGGTGGCCCCACTGTCCAGTTGGCGGGAGGCATGGGCATGGGAAACTTAAACCATGGTGTGGCCAAGAAGCCCTTTTCTTGTGCCCTTTGCCTGATCTCCCAACTCACCTGTCCTCTTTTTTATGTTTTGCTATGACATGTCCTTGCTATGGACAAATGTCGGCTGCCATATTGTTGGGGCCAGGTAGGATTTTTTTCCACTAGGCACCAGCCATTTGGTTTTTGCTTACCTTGTAGCAATTGCCACAACTTTGTGAGGCTAGGCATTGGGTAAGCCTTTGTTTGGATGGAGGGGAGGTTGCAGCCTCCACCTGCCCCTCCTCATAAAAGGGATCCTGTTAAAGGGATCCAGGGGTGTGGATCCTGTCCAACGCCCAGACATGGGCTAGGGCCATGCCATGACCCCAACAGTGACCCCTTGGGGTGCCCCTATTTTGTGTAAGTCATAGGGCTCCCCCTATTAGTGGTTTACCCTTAGTTGGACTCCCTGCAGATGGGTGGGAGGCGAGATATAGCCTGGCTTCACCCGGTGCCTAAGCCAAGCCACTCACATCTGTAACCAGTAAAGTTGTGGCCTATTTGAACCCAGAAACCTAAATACCTGTGTCTGTGTGTTTATTATCCCCTAGGGAACTGTGGGTCATGAGGCCTTGGCACCCAATGGACTCATTTTAGAAAAATCAACACCTGATGTCAGTTTTCAAGGCAATTTGCTTTAACAAAATGTTCTGAGATTTCATTGTTTCTTCACTCATTTTTCTTTGATATGCAGAGTCTTAATAAACTGCTCCTAAAAACAAAACAAAACAAAACAATTCAAAACCAAGAAAATCTAAACTATAGTCCGATATTCCTAACAATATTCCTAACCTTTGTAATACTTCAAATAGAAAGTGGCTGATGGGGTTCTCTTCATTTTGACTTCAAATTTTTAGAAGCTTTAATCCACTTTCTTCAAGTCTGTTTTCATTGCCATAATTAATTCCTGCCCCCAGCCCCCGCACCTACCAAGAACATTGTGAACATTGTTATTGAAAGCCCATCAGGCGGTATAATCTATTGTCATGGAAGTATTACTTTCTCCAGAATTAGTCTGTGGGCTGTTACGTATTTGGATACTTTTGAAATAGTAATTATTATGGCATAAGTCCTGGTGTCAGATTAAATACATACATATAACTTATACACAAACACACGAGTCAAGTGTGCAGTTTGTTCTTCCATCACATGCAGAGGAAATATGTGCTTTCTTGCATGTGGTTTCATGCACAAATGCTTTGCTGAACTTATTTCAGGGCCTACTCCGAAGTTATATTATGCACCTATGAGAGTTTCAGAAGGGTAAGGCAGGACATTCTTTGGCAAAGAATGCTTGAAAGGTATAGGAGATCATACCCCCAAAGAATGGTGCTCATGTAACTACCTTCCATGTGATGTGTTCATCCTGGTTGATTCTTTCACCGAAGCTTTGCTACTGCAGCAAAGATTTAAGCCACAGGGAAGTGGTAACATCTCCACAGCGGCATCCCTCACTTTTAGTTTCATCCCGAACAGTTCCTTTACTGAGCAAAGAGGTCCAATTTGTATTACAGTTCAGCTCTGAAGAGGCCTTTAATTTTTCACGCCCCATCCTCATTTGATATAAACTGGCAGAGATCCACTGGTGATTTACAACAAAAATGCATTAATTCCTGAAATGACAGTGGAAACAAATGCTCACATCCTCCAATGCAAATGCAGTATTCTGTATGGTACCTGTCAGACAGTGTTATCATCAGGTTTTGCAACACTTGGGAGCTGAGGACTCATTAACAATTCACAAACAGTTTAAAAGGTCATACCAAAGTCACAACAGAATATAATAATATCCAAGTTGTCGACTCGTATGGGCAAATAGGAATTAACCTTCAAGGTGAGATTTCCATATACATATATAACCCGAAGCAGAGAGTGGCATCCCTGGATATCCGTGCCACTAGCAACTTGCATAAAATCAAATGTCTAAACTTATGTAATACCATGTTTTCATGACAGACTTGAGGTAAAAGTAAGGACGAGAAGTGCAGTTTGAATTATAAGCACACAGCTCATTCTCTTTCTCTGCCTCCTGCCTCTCACCATCACATTCAAAGGCCAGTTCAAGTCCATTATGCCAGACATTTGCCCACTCTGTGAAGAACTAATGAGTTTCAAGAGCAAGCATGAGAAAAAGGGTATTTTTATGAGTATAGACTGCTGTCTAGACTTTGGGGGGGGGGGCTCAGTTAGCTGCAGAATTCAAAAAGAAATACAGTGGTACCTCAGGTTACATACGCTTCAGTTTACATACGCTTCAGGTTACAGACTCCGCTAACCCAGAAATAGTACCTTGGGTTAAGAACTTCGCTTCAGGATGAGAACAGAAATCGTGCTCTTGTGGTGCGGCGGCAGTGGGAGGCCCCATTAGCTAAAGTGGTGCTTCAGGTTAAGAACAGTTTCAGGTTAAGAACGGACCTCCGGAATGAATTAAGTACTTAACCCGAGGTACCACTGTACTCTCATCCCCCACCTAAAAAAATCCAAACCCATTTACTTGGGAGTTAGCCCCATTGAATTGAGTTGGACTTACTTCTAAAAAACAACAACCATGGTTAGGATTGAGCCCTATGTGAGAAAATGAACCAAGGCTGGAACTTCCATCTAGTGGGTGAACACCAGGATCCTTTTCTTCAACTTAAATGCATATTTTGCAACAAGAATCATAATATTAACAGCATTAAGGGGCCCTTCTTTGGGATCCTCAAACTTTCAAAGGACAAAACCTGCTTTTCACTTAACAAGGGAAAATTAATATCCAGACTGACAGCCTAGTCTTCATGAGCATCTTTAAATACCATGGCAGGATGCCACTAACTTTTTCTAGACTGCATCTATGTCAGCAAAATATCACTACCCCTTCTCTTAGATCACAATCACAAAACTTTATCTCTTTGCATCAGCACTCACTTATATCTCTCCAGGGTCATTATGCTGAGCTTGAATGTTTTAATGCATCTTCCTTTGATATGGGGCAAAATATAATTAATGGTCACTCCTATATGTTATCCACTGCATGCTATAGGTGCCACAATAACAGGGCAATCTGTGTCTGTTAAATCATCTCTACTTGGGGGCGGGGGAATGAATTGTTTATTTAAGTGTCCTTAGTTTACATGGCATTATGTCAATCTTTTTAAAAATGCGGGGGGGGGGGGATACCTATCTTACTTGTATTAAAGTTGGTGAACTTGTGGCTTTGCTGATGTAGTTACAACATCGGCTGCAGCCAGCCTGGTCAGTGGACACAAATGATGAGAATTGTAGTCTAACACATGGAGGGCCTCAGGTTCCCCATCCTCAACTTCTTGTGTCCTAGAAGTAAAATATTTCAAGTTGACTTTCACATTAGCTTCCATTTTATTTCCGACCTGAAACTCAGCATATGTCTTCAAGAAATAAGTCACACAAAGGTACAACTAACGTAATGTGATACACATTGATGAGTGACAGTGTGTAGAACTCTTTGTCCAATTCCAGAGTGAAGACACAATATGAACTAAACTAGGGCCCCAGTTTTATTAAACATAAGGCTGCAACTTAAAGAGAACTCTGAAATAATGTGTGTAGAACTGACTGCCCTGCATAAAGCTGTATATATATATATGTGTGTGTGTGTGTGTGTGTGTGTGTGTGTGTGTGTACACACACACATACACACACACACACACTCACACCCACCCACCCACACATGCACACCCCTCAGGGATAGTTACATTGTACAGTACATTGAACTCCAACTCCCATTAGCTCCAACTTGTATGGCCAATAGTCAGAAATTATGGGAGCAATATCCTGGGGGCACCACACTGGATATTCCTGATGGAAGCAGAACAGAGCAACTAAACTTATCATACGGGACAAAGGAAGAAAGCACTTGCTCATGCAATCTATAATTAACTTACAATTTGTACTCAAATGTCCCACTGAAATCAGTGGGTATAGAATGCAGTCTTACAAACTTTATTGCCACCAGATGTCACAATTTATTATTATACTTTTTAAAGGATTGAACAACACTGCATCTATTATTATTATTATTATTATTAATTTATGAATCACATTTCACACATGTCTCAAGGCAATTCATGTACATACCATAAGTACAGCACCCCAAGAATCTGAAGATTATATTGGTTTAAAACCAATACAAAATGAACACCCAAGGCTTTTTCAGCCAGCTGCAAAAGCTTTTCTTACTGCCTACTTTGATTAAAATGTCTATGTTCAAAAGGCATTATATCTCTGCCTTCCAGCTGCTGGGGACAACAGCAGGATATGGCAATCACTATCAAATCCTGTTTACAAGCTCCCCAGAGGTATCTGGTTGGCTACTCTTTGAAACAGGCAGCAGTTTAATATTAAGGAATGTGAGAGGAACAATAAGCAAAATATACTGTTGTGAGTTTGAGGGGTTAACCTGCATGGTGCCCGAGTCCCTTGCAATTCTTGGGGTCCTGGTTCCAGCAAAGGGTAAAATCTAATGGGATATTCAATTGCTGAAATACCCAGGTCAGTTTCTTGGTGAGTTAATGGGCCTAAGCATGGCTGTTGGCACAGGCATCTCCCCACTTCCACGTGACAACTCGTACATGACTGTGTATATTTTAAGCACCAGATCTCCATAAAACAGATGTCTCATTTATTTGTAGTCTCTTGTGAAATATATTCTCATGTGGCAGCCTTAGTCCAGGACTTCCCATTTGTAGACCCCAATTCTCTAGCCCTTATAGGAGTCAAAGAGACAACACAGAATCCAAAGACCCATAAGAAGAGGAAGAACTTCATGACTGTGATCTAGAGACTCATTGATGGCAGTCTTTTTGCAGAATACTGCTCTAGGGTTTCCCTGAGCTTGGGCAATGACTTTGTGAAGGACTCAAGGGGATGGCTTAAAAGTCTCCATGTACTTCACATGTGGCATTTTGAATCCCACACCATATTTCCATATACATTTTTGTGTGCATGCGACTCTGATCTTTTCTCCACTTAGTGTTGACAATGATGCTGTTAATCTTACAGATCTGCTCCTAGATCATAAGTATCAGAAATGTATACCCCTTCCAGAGCAAATTCTACTATGAAAGACTGTTCGCACATAAAAGGCAGCGGAAATGTTGGCTAGAGAAAAATGAATCTATTGATCCAGACTGGGATATTGTCCAAACTGATTGTATAAAACAGGACACACATCCTGTTATGATTTCTCTGATGGCTGATCTTTGAAAAGGATGCTGTTTTATTTATTAAAATTAATCTTTTGCTTGTTCTTGCCTTTGTTGTTGATCTCTGTTAAAAATCTGCGGCATTACCAGTGTATGTATGCAAACATAACATCAGAGGCTATTAGTTTTGAAGTGTGTTCTGATATTTAAACATGACTGATTTTCTGCCATGATCTGTACTTCAATTGCATTTTTTTGGTGCTCAGATCCATGGTCCAAGATGCACATTATGAGGCCTGCAGGGGGGAAAAGCAGATTGGGAATACTGTTCTCTGACCTTCCAGTTGGGGAGGGGGGTGCATTTGCTTCACCCCCTAGAGAGTGCAGCATGCTTGGCTAGACTTCCATGCAGTCCTCATGTAACCCAGAAAATGAGGGCTTGTGTGTCTGTGCCTATTTAAGGGGGCCAGACCCCTCAGGACAGCATTTGCAGCAGCCTGCCCGCCTGCTGGATTTAATATGATGAAGGATTCGACAGTTACCTTAAAGCAGGGGAGCAAGTAGGGTTTGGGGGCTCTTGTTCCGTCCTTAGCCTTTGGAGAGAAAATTGTTTCCACCCACTGCACTGTTGCATACATTCAGATTTGATTTCCCAGCTTAATAATTAGTTCATATCTGGGAAAGTGAACATGGGGAGAGTTACCATAAAGGTGTCAGGGACCGTGGAGGAGGAATGGTGGGAGCCTCCCCCTCTCCCTCCCCCTGCTCCAAATCCTGAATCTTCCCAGGATCACTGGCTGAGGAATGAGAGTGTGGAGGGAATGGACCGCCCCCAGCACCACTATTCTGGTAGGGTGCCATCGTGGCGCCCCCTGGACATGCACTGTGCACCCCCCATGCACGCTGGGTGCCACACCCCCACAGGCGATGCATCACACACCTTCAGAACATGCACCATGACCCTGCGGGTGGCATACCACACCCCCAGGAGGCATGTCACGCCCTGGGGGGTGACAGCCATGTCCCCACCTGCTCTCTGCCCCTGGTAGCAGTGTGTGCAGCTTCACCACTGCCCAGGAGTAGGAGGACAGTATAGATTGGGAGATTATCCGTTCTGTTTTTAAATAAATACAGCTGCTGCTGCTACTGCTGCTACTACTAATTGTCCTGAATTCTCTGCGTGCCATTTCACTTTGACAAAAGTACATGTAATAAAGAATCTTTAATACATGCGATCAGCTGAGGATCACATTCTTTGCAGAGTTTTTATCATGTGGGCATGAATACTGGTAGTGCAAATGGGGGGGAAAGATGCAAATGAACAGCTGCAAATTCTGCGTGCTTCAGTCTTGGCAGGAATTTGAGAAATTCTGCCAGCTATAACAGAATTTAGGTGGGGAACAACACAGTAAGAGAGGACTCCCAGGATGACAAAAGAAAGGGGTTGGAGGAGAGGGAGAGAAAGGGAGAGGCATCCCAAATCTCCTTGTATTCTCATTGGCTTCCAGAAAGCAATAAAATAAATAAATGGGTTAATTACTAATATTTTCATGGGCATGGGGTAGAGTTAGAATACCTCTTTATTATCTTCATTGCTTCCCCCTGTTGCTTTATTGCTTCTCTTCTAAGTAAAGAAATATGAGATCACCATGGCTTCCAGAAAGAGAAAACAAGAGCTATGTAAGGAGCAGCTGAATTAGGAATTTTATAGACTGCATAAGAAGAGCTCCACCGGATTGGGCCAAAGATCTGCCTAGTCCAGCTTTGTATTATTACAGTGGCCAGACAGATGCCAATGGATATCCTGCAAGAATGCAATTAGAACTCTGGCCTATTTGTAATTCACAACAACTGCTATTTGGAGGCATACTGACATTGGAGGAATGCTCCTCTGGTAGCGGAGAGTGCAGCTAAACATGGCCATCATGTTCTATGGTGGCACACAAACTAATCTATTTCGATTCATTCGTGCTCATCCTAAGCATGCTGCTTTCAAGCCAGTTTGACTCTAGATCTTGCCATTCACGAAGATGTGTGTGGTTACTTGATGCCCATGTGAAAATTCTTCCCTTGGTTTGGTTATCCATACCTTTTCCTCTCTGCACATGCCCCAGGTGAATGAAGAAGGAAGGCGTGATTGTGATCCCTCCATGTGGAGTGGTTGTGATCCCGCAACGTCATTGGGCAGCTGCGGACGCACACCTCATTGTCAGGACTGACTACATCAATTGTCATCTGTTTGCAAAAGGATACACTGCAGGGTAATGCAGAATCAATCGGCTTTTATTTTTTTTGGAATGAAACCCATTTTTCAAGAAGCATTTTCCAAGAAGCAGATTTCACCCTTGGCTTCAATATACTGTCAACCCTGTTATCATTCCTTAACATTTTGCACTACAGGGGTCTAAATCATTCATGCAGATTTAATTTATGGCAATTTAAGCTGTGTCAGAAAGTTAATAGCTTGGGAATAATGCATGTGTATATTACTGGATTTAATCAGCGACATTCAAAGTGTCCGTTAGTTTTGCCTTTTTGTTTACCAGACGTTCTGAATTAAACAGGTGCTTACCGCAGCTTGCTACTTGCTATCTCATTTGATGTCAGGCATCTGGTCTTCTTCCCAAATACCATCCTCCATGTTCAGTAGGGTTGGGCTGGAGCAGACAGGGTCCCCTTGGGTCACATTTAAGGTGGGCAGGTGAAGAACAGCATAGAACAGCAACCTTGTTGACTGGGCATGCTGAGCCAGGGTGGTGTCATCCAAATTGGCAAGACAGTTCAGGGTTTTCCATGGCTGCCTGTCAAAGCAGGAGCTAGAAATTCTGATTCTTTGATGCTTGTTGAACATCTTTGTTAGCTACATTGCAGCCCTTATAACCACTCATCCATCTTCATTTGGGGAGGGGGCAATTAAAATTGAATATGGCTATTTAGGATGAGAACTTTGGGTCATGTAGATGTCAAAAATTATACAAATTTCACCTCACTATTACTTATTTATTTATTCCCCATTTCCCCCCTGATGGGACTTGAGGCAGCTTACAGATAAAAGCTAGAACTGCTTGTATAAAAAGGTAGGAAATCTTTTACATAAATTCAATGGCTTGGATCCAGAGTAGCTGTTCCACAAACTTTGGATTCATTGAAATGCTAGTGATCTACTGAAGCTTGTTGTTCATGGAAGAGGAAAAGCTTTCCCCCCTCTTGTTTTCCCCTTTACCTGAAGTTTCCTTTGCTGCTTCATGTGCTGTTCCTGGCACATCTCACATAAAGCCAGAAAAGGGGGAATAAAACAAATAGGTCAAATCAACACAAAATTGCATTGCATATTCTACCGCAGGAGCTACTGTATTACCAATGGCAAGGGATGATGGGAGTTGTAGTTTAGTAGTATCTGGAGGACCACAGGTTTCCCACCTCTGGCCATCAGGCAACCACATGCCTGGAAATTTCAAAGAGCCAACTTTCATACTCTGAAGTCATCAAACTAACTTCCTCACTCATGGCAATCTCCTACATTTGGAAGAACGTCGGAAGTCAGCAAAGAGGTGACTTTTCTTAAGGACTATCCATTTTCATTTGTGCTTCATCAACAAGAATTTCCTGTGCTGTCAAATGATTGGCAGCTCACAAAGAATATCTGCCTAGAAGTCTGATTATAAAGTGTTTGATTTATACTTTCTGCCAGTTATGTTTGCTGAGCAAAGACTGTCATGTCAGCAGATCATTCCCTTCTTCTTTGACATCTAAGAACATCCACTTGTATCTTGTTCCACTGGCAGTGCAGTCAGCTTGCTAGCTACAAACGTGAAGATTAAGTGGTCAGAAAGGTCAATTGTTGGGGGGGGGGGCAGAATTAAAGCCAAAAGAGATAAAGGAAGCTGGGGGTAGGGGCTTTAAGGTACTTACAAAGTACTAATCTCATATGGTTTAAATGAATATTGCACTATTTCCAACAGGCATTGGCGTTTCACTGTAGTCTCCTTGGGTGGAGGCTGGGTAATATGAAGGGTAATTGCGGACTCAACTGCAGGCTCCTTCACACATTACATTTGTAGGATGCATGAAAATTATACAGGCAGAGGAAAGAAAATGCTTTTGGAGAAATGTGCTGCTGAAATCAGTTCATACTGCTAATGTGCAGAATTGCTTAGGGACTAATCAAAGTGTCCATGCAATTTAGATGAACCCTTTTACATACATTACCTTTTTTGATGGGACATGAGAAGGAGAAGGAGCAGGACTAGCAAAAGACAATGGAAGTTCCAATAATGTTTCAAGTGTGGTGGTGTCACCAATAGGTATGAGCAAATTTGCCCAACTGCTTTACATAACTGTTCATAAATTGTTTCAATTTAAATTTGGAACAATAACCAAATTTTGGAATGTGCAAAAATAGCTCAAAATATGAATAAGATACTTTAAAATTATTTAACGATTTATGATGGACAGATGCAAGGGAAAGGGCCTCAAGGGTTGCCTGACATGGTCTTTCTCTATGGTTTTCTCTATGGTCTTTTAGACAAATGAAGACTTCTTTGTTCTTTCAGGACTTTTAATGACATTCTATCAGGGGCTTCAGGTTTTGAACCAACATTCTCCTTGCTTTGGTTTATGCTGATTTTAGCTACTGGGATTGGTTGGCTGGGCTTTTTGTAATTTATCTGGGTTTTAATGTTTATAGTGGATTTCATAGTGGCAATGATAAAAAGATTCTCTAGTGCTTCAGCGCCTATATTCTGGTCCATCCAAACAGCCATGTCATAAAGGAGAGAAGAACAAACACTCATATGCATGGGAAAGCACAGAAACCTTGGATCATACCATCATTGACTTTCTTAGACCTTCATGAACTGGACTTACCTTCCACTCCTCTAGATCAACAACAGCCCCAACAAATGCCCATCTGGTTTCAGCTTCAAAACCTCCCATTCAAAAGATTTCACATATTTCCTGGGAAGACCATTCCATTACTCCCCAAATCTTGCTGTGAATCCTGTGGACTTCAAAGGTCTTCACTTCCAGAGGGCTTCAAAAAGAGATAGGAAGAAACATGGCAAAGTGTAACTTCGCAGGGTGCAACAGTAATGTAATATAGTCCAGTAAGGGAACATAAGAATGGAAGCTGCCTCATATCTAGTCAGACCACTGAGAGCTCTAGCTCAGGGTTAGTCAACATGGTGCACTCCAAACAGTGGCGTAGCGTGGCTTGTCAGCACCCGGGGCAAGGCAAGTAATTTGCGCCCCCTAACCCGTGGATTTGCGCCCCCTAACCCTAACCCCCGGCCCCCCCTGCACCCCCCACGCTACACCACTGTTTCCTGGCAGTTTTATTCTCTTGGCAAACCGCTTTTGTAGCTGTCAAGCGGTTTATAAATTTTAGGATTTTATTTTTTTTAAAGGGCATTTTCAGAAAAAGCTGCTCGTGGCTCTCAGCTGTTCCCTCTCAGCTGCTCGCTCCTAGTTTGTGGGAGGGTGGATTTAAGGCGTGACGGGGGGGGTGCGTGCGAAGAAGGGCAACCTCTCCCCACTCCGCCGCTTTGCTCCACCCTGGCAGGCAGGCTGGCAGGCTGGCTACACGCGACGCGCTCGGAGAGGGCCTCCGGATCGTCCCCCGGGCTGGGCAAGGGCTCGTTCTCACGCAGCGGCTGTTGCGCAGCCTCGCCGCCGCCCTTGCTCCTTCGCGTGCGGGGAAAGGCCGCCGGCAGCCCTGGGAGCGCCTCCCTCCGCGCCTTCACACGCAGCTGTGCCAGCCCAGCAGGCGGCTCCCATCCTCCCCGAGCCCCGGCCGGGCTAGCGGGGGTTGTGAGCCACCTGCAGGGAGCCGGGGGTCCTAGCAGGCTCCCTCGGAAGGTGGAGCGGGGCCCTCCTTCGCTGGAGGTTGGATGGCCAGCTGCGAGGAATTCTTAGCAGGCTCGCTCCACCACCTCCTCCTCCCGACTTTGCAAGGAATTAGCAGGCTCGCTCCACCTCCTCCTCCTCCCGACTTTGCTGCTGCTGCTGCTCGGCTTTTTTCCTCTACCGACGGCACGCTGTGCCTTGGAGAGGTTCCCGCTTCCTTGAGGGGGGCCGGCCAAACGCGCCCCCCAAAATGTTGCGCCCGGTGCGGCTGGCACCCCTGGCACCCCCCACGCTACGCCACTGACTCCAAATGCTGCTGAACTACTAGCATGGTTTTGGATAGTTTTCATCCATTTCAATGCCATGCACCCAGGAAAAGATTTCTAAAAATTCTTAATGGTTCCTGAGGAATTTATCCGTTTTCTTATTTAAGCAGAAATGGTTTGCAATGCAACTAAACAGAATGTGTAATTTTGAGATGGGTTTGTATGAAACAGTAAAGGAAGCCACCATGTCAGCTATGTTATCCTTCACACCAATTTTTAAAAAATGCTATTTTGATTGAAAATTGGAACCTGCTGCAATCCAGACCCAAAATATTTTAATGATTCTTTCAGTTAAAATATGGTTTTCAATGATCTAGATTATTATTTTTTATTATTATTATACTGACTGCTATTTTGGTTGAACAAGTCACGTATTAACTCTGATCATTGCAAATTAATCCACTCAGCACCATGAATGAGCTTGTGTATGCTCTTTATGTTGCATCAGGGAAGGAAGAGGACTGATGAAGAATGGATGAATAGGCAGAACAAATAATTTGTCATACAACTTCCTTTTGGCAGCAGGGAGTAATTAATTTAGATACGTTCTATCAAATGTCCTGCATTTTCTATGAGAATTTCATTAAAGTAATGTATCTTTGATTAAGCTCCCCTCTAATGTGGATGCTGCCCTGGACAAAGCTGGTAGTTTTGTTTCCTACTGGACTAGTTTCTACCAGATGATTTGTTTCTACATGCCTGGAGTTCTGATAAGCTCATGTGGTCAAGCATGATGTCTGAGCCAGGCAGTGGCAGAGACAGACAGCAACAATTATTTGTTTTTCTTCAGCTGCTACAATAATAGGAATGTGTTACATAGTGGTTAGAGTGCCAGACTAGGACCCAGAAACCAGGGTCCTAATTCCACTCAGCCATGAAGCTCATTGGGTGACTTGCGGCCAGTTGGTGTCTCTCAACAGACTTGTTGATAATATGGAAATGGACAATATGGAGATGGAAAACATGTACACCATCTATTGAACTCTATGGAGGAAAGGTGGAATATAAATACTACAGCCATTTCTATTGGCTGTGTTTGTACTGTGTTTGTTTATACAAGCATGTGTTTGAAATTAGAACTGCTGGCCTTAGAACAGGACATTTAAATTCCTCCTGCCCCACAAAAGCATTGCAAAAACACTATTTTATGTTGCAAGATATAGTCAAACAACAACAGTGAGGATAATAGTGTGTATGCTTCAGTTCTGTCACTGTTACTTTGCTTTGACCATGGGAGCAATTTTGCTTCAGTCTACTGCTACACAGTTCTGAGGTCAGTTTATAACAGTTCAAATTACAAGAGTATGAATATAGAATTAAACAGTTTAAAAGAGGCAAAAGCAGCAAATAATACAACATAAAAATAATACAAGTTAAAAACAGGGCAAATGCCTGCGGAAATGTTTTCACGGCCTGTCCTTACTGCATTATGGAGTTCAAATAACAAAAGAAAGCAAGGCAAAACTAAATTAAAAACTAATTTTAAAGCTTAATGTATTAAAACTGAACTTCAACTTTACCTAACTTTGAGCTTCTGCGCTAAATACCTCATATTTGCTTAGAGTGTCCAAAACACTTCAATATCTTGGTATTCCTTACTACAACCCAGTTGGGTAGGTCAGTATTGTTTTCATCATAATAGTGGAGAAAATGCAGAAAAGTCACAGTAAGACTGACAACTGCTGGTCTAAAGTCACCTAGTAAGTTCGTGGCAGAGTCCAAATTTAAAATGGGGGCTTCCTAATTCTCAGTTCAGTCTTCTTCTATAATGCTGGTTATACTTTGCGTTAAGCACCTGAGTAATCCAGCTAATTTATTTGCTTGCAGCAAAGCACGTTTCCCATCCTCTTATAGGCTATGACTTTCATTTCTGGCTTTAGCACTGCCACTTGCACAAGTCCTGCTGTGAAACTACACTCTGGCCTGATTATATCTTCCTGATGTTTTCTCCACTTAACCAGAATGGGATTTATTGATTTTCTTGAAATGGAAAAAAAGAAAACTAAAAGGCAGGGGGGAGACTCCACATCAGCAACAACAGCATGGAATTCTAACAGTCTCTGAGACTGTCAAGAGAAATATTCACAGCAAAAGCACTTGCATTAACACTTCTTTAAAGTTCTGCAGTACTCTTGGAAAGTTTTCAGCCAGAACCCAACAGCAAAGATGCTAAGGAAAGAAAAACATAATGAGTTGATGCTGTCTGCACAGTTAAGGCACGTCATTCCAATTAGCACCGCCAGTGCCAATTTGTTTGCTTTTTATTAGAGGCTTCATGCCACAGTTCTTTGATTCCACAGTAGTTGAATGGGAACCCCTTCAGTGCTGTCCCAGCCAGCTGTGTCTGAGTTTTCATGCTGCACGCTTGATGTGCTGTGTTCAGATGCAACTGGGGTGGGGTAGGGGCCAAAAGAGAAGTGGGGAGTAGAAGTGGCAAGTCCTTCAGGACTTGCAAAGCATTTGTCCATGGAGGACAATGCCACCATTAAAATCCACCAGTCTCCTCTTTGGTGTGGTGAGGCCTAGCAAGGGAGCTGGCACCATTTCAGTGAACCAGTATGATTTGCAAACATGCCTTACATACAGGCCGTATGTGGTGTGTGTGTGAGAGAGAGAGCTTCTGTGGAATGTCCTCCAAATTCATGAGCACGTACATAGACTATTCTGTGTAAATATTTCAAGCACTTTGGCAATTTCAAAACCCTTGGGTTTTAGCTCTTTGGGAAGGCACAGAATACTCTCGCACTGAGTGGGAGCTGAAAGATGAGAGGCCACAACATCACTAGAGTGAGTTTTCCTACAGCTTTATATTAAATCTTCCCTCAGTTTTTACTTCTGCTGAAAAGGTGAGGCCAGCTTGTATGGCTGCACACTTGATAGTAATCCCAGCCCCACTAAAATCTACAAAATGCCCTCTCCTTATGTTTAATAGAGCAAAGATTTTGCATCACATCTTTAGAATGGATTTTAGGTGATAGGAATAACCTATCTTTGCTCCAGCTGAAATCCTGACATGATTGACAATCAGTGAACCAATGATTCCAAGGGCAATTGTTCAGTACCAGCTCATTAGCTCCAATTCCTTAGCATTTGACTGAAATTCAGTTTGCTCTGCAGCTGAAGTACATTAGAGATTGAATATAGTGAAATTTTCTTAAGTCAAAGGAAATATTCACCACCCAGCATTTGGTTAGGGTGGCCAAAGCTAAGTGTGATCAAGATTGCTACAGTCACTAAAGCACTTAACCCAAAGAGCCACCTCCTCATTTACTATGTAAACAGCTTATGAATCGAAGCTGTTTGTTAGGCGCCTCTTGTTAAGATAATTCAAGCATGCCAATAGTTGAAGTTTGGAATGTGATATTTTTCGTGCAGCAATTACTTCGATCTCTAAAGCCAATGAAACAAACCATTTGTCACAGAGATAAACTCTCCACTTTAAAATTCACACTGCTATCTGCCTTAAGCCATCACTTGCCACAGAAGCAATAAGGGTACCAAATGATGCTGTTTTAGTGGCATCACAACCAGTTCCTAGAGTCAGATTTCAGTCCTCCTCTCTGTCTTCTTGCCAGAGATGCACTGATGGTCCATGAACGTTTGGCCTGCATTGCTCCAACTGACTGCAGAAAATGTGGTGCAGTCTTCTTTGGCGTGCAGATAGCTGAAGTATAGACTTTCACTTTCTTTTGGGGGCTGCTGCTGTTTCGACATATCAGGAAGCAGAAGCAGAAGCTTACTGCATAATGTGACCTGATTTGGTTATAGCTCTAAAACAGAGATGGACAGAGGATAAATCCAGATCTGCTGGTGGAGAAACAAAGCAGAGCAGAAGAAAGCTCAGGTTATAGCTGACCAAATCTTTCACAATGACAACAACAAAATTATTCTTCCTCCTCCAAACCATCAAAATTATACTGATGAAATGATGAAATTCCAGGCTCCTGATTCTTTTATGCAGTTGGCTCCAGTTGGTGGAAATTGTGGGTTCTAATACGACAACTACAATCTAGCTCAAAGCAGTTGTAAGCTTGAATTCTGTCTATCTTGCACTGAAGTATAGCTTAGTGTTTTGTGTTGGTCTTCAGTGTTCACACTCCTCCTCTAGAATAATTAAGAGCAGGAGGTTAGAAACTTTGACTTTAGTTTTCAATTAACCACAGTTTACATCAGAAACCTAAACTTGTGGCTAATCTTAATTATAGTTTATGGAAACATGACAGGATTGGAAATCATGGTTTGAAGATGTCTTGTTTCAACAAATCATAGTTTGCTTGGGTGTGAACAAAGCATTAAATTGTGGTTAGTTAAAAACACAAGTGAAAGTATTCATGGCCACACACAGCAGAGGAAGGGAGGGGAGCTGGTGTTCCCAAGGCTCATTCATGGAACATTGTACCATAGATGAGCATTGCTTTCAAATGAAACCAATAATTGAATGTGTCCTAAGACCTGTGTATTGCTTACCCAACAGAGAAAAGAGGGAGAGTTTTGTTCAGATTTGTTGCAGCAGAAAGTATAATCCTTCCAGACACAGTTTAAAAAGCCATAGGCTGTTTAATTAGCATTTGAGGTTGACTCAACAGAAGAATTGCATTTGAGGTTGACTCAAAAGAAAATTGAGATAGCAGGATAGGAAGCTAATTGCTGCAAGTCCAACATTAGGTCAGGTACAGTACCTCTTCCCCCATCTGTGTAGTAGGGTTTAAGAAGGGCAACGTCTAAGGCTAGGTTGCTGCTTTGCTCAGGCCAACTAGTGGTGTATGCTTTACAGTACATGATAACACACAAGTCATGTGACCAGTTTCTTGCTGCGGATCAGCAAGGACAGGTGTGGTATTAAAGAGCCAGTACTTTGGTAATGGGAACTCCCAATCTACACAATGAGATCCATCTGGACAAATATTTATAGCCATGTTTCCAAACATGTCCCTACAATTTCTAAATGAATATATTGCTCCACCAGGGTGTCTTCCTAAATGAATTTATTGCTCTACCAGGACATTATATTTAGATCTTCCTACAATTATGGACAAACATTATTAGAATTGGGACAACAAAATGTATTAATCGCTTAGGAATTAAATTGATTTAAATAGTCTACGGCTACTTAACCAGTCAAGAATTTAACAGCAAATAAATCTCAGTTATGATGCCATTAAAGCAAAGCATATTACAAAGCTAAGTGACTTTTCCTCACCTTAAAAAAAGTGCACATGAGCAGTGTCATATTAGACTGCGGGCCTACTTCCTCACTACAAGCAGCACTGCGAGGGAGCAAGTTTTAATAAAGAAGCAGTAAGGAGTGAGAGGATGCTTAATCCTTCCCCACCTAACACACTACCTCTTTTATTCCCACACATAGCCTTTTTTCATCTCATGGCAATACATGGCATTTTTTTAGCAAGGTAAATATAAACCTGGGACTTCATAGATGGAGAATGTGCCTTGTGGGGAGCTTCAGTGGAAAAAGCCAGGCTCTTCTCTAAACAACCTCTCCCCACCACCACCACACATCCGCCCTGTTGCTTTTCATAAGGAAGCAGATCATCAGGGTTTTAGTATTGTATTCATGCATTATCTACAATAATATTTATCTAGTTTAAGGGTCCCTGTCGTTTTTAGCCAACTAAGGCCATAAGAGAATAGAGTTTCATTTCTGCTGAAGACTATTTCCCCACATATATTAATGCCAATCTTCTAGATCTCTAAAAGATATAGAACAAAAGACAGATCAGGTTATAACTTCCATCTTATTGATGTCTAACACACAAACAAAGCATTTGCCTGTTTCTCAGCTTCTCCCCATCACACACCTGCACATCTGTGTCTGCATGCCTATTTCTTACAAGATATGACTCATCCTTAAAGACAGAGAGGCGCCAACCCTATTCACACATGCATATTCAACATCATTTGTTGATTTATGTTTATGTTTATATATTCTGCTCTTTGGCTCCTTAGGGTCTTTGTTGTTGACTGTTGCGTTAATTGATGAGTGCTTGAATCAGCCACAGCATATTAATCACTTCCGTATCACTATATGCTTATTCAAACACATATCTTTTCAGTAGAGATAGTTCACATATTTGCCATTAGTATAGCTCTCAAGTATGTGTGAATCAGCCTACAGGCTACATTCATACAAATACACCATCAATATTAGCATACAAAAAAATAATGCCAACAAGACAGTAGTTCCCAACAAATGACTTGCAGATTTTTATTTTTAAGGAATATCTCATCCTTGTTTTAACAGCCAAGACCAGTAGTGGTTCTTTCCCCCCCAAATCCCCCACCCTTTCATGTCACTGCTGCTTCCATTTTAGATATGGGCACTTGCAGTTCATGGTCCAATTCTGTGGACCATTATGGCAGCTAAAAATATTTGATTTACAGTATTTGAGTAGCCCTGGGCATGTGTGTAAGTGTAATCATTTTGTTAACGAAACCTCAGACCTAATTTTCTTCCATTCATTTTTTGGGCATAGCTTCCTCCCTGCTTGGTACTCAAAAAGATCTAACCAGGGTTCCCAAACTGTGATCTGTGGACCACTAGTGGTCCATGAGCTTCATTCAGGTGGCCTGCAGTGTCTCTCTGGATTTGTGGTTGAAGGTAGGAGATGGCACATCCATCACATTAGATATTCATAATTATTGTAACTGTATTTTTATTGCAATTTGAATTCCCAGCAGCTAGCACAGGACATTACAATTGTTGCAACTGGCAGAAAAATCATTAAGTGGTATGTCAAGGCCCTCAGAAATTTCCATGTGGTCCTTGGTAGAAAAAATGGGACCCATTGCCCTGTATACATAATTTTCAGATAAATTTCATTTTTATTAAAATGTCCTGACACATCCTTTCATAAACCAACTGAACACCCACATATCCATAAAACAAAGAAGTTTTTGCAATACAGCCAATGGGAATTTCTCCTGACTCTCAAATGTCAGTCTTGTTTTGATAGTTGCATTCAGTTGCATACTCAGTAGGCAGACAAACAAGAATCTTTGTTGTAATTATTACGTTTTTCAAGTAAGTTTACTTTGAAATTTGCCTAACAGTAGCTGAAACTTAAGACACCCCCCATTTGTCAATGGAATTCTGATGTTGTGATCTAGCATCCTTGGACACTATGAATCAATCTAAAGCTGTTCTACAGATGGAGAGCAGGCATGGTGGAAGTCCAGCTCAGTAACAGTAGATCATCTTTGCATCTCAAGGAATTCAGCTGGTCTTAAGAGCCTCACAGGTGAGTGTGGAATGATCAATAAAGGCAGGGGGGTGAAAGTCCACTTCAAAAGCTTTGTCTCCTACCTTATACCCTGCCTTATACCCTGGTGTGCTCTGGTCCATGGGGTCACGAAGAGTCGGACACGACTAAATGACTAAACAACAACAACACCCTGCCAGTCGCAGTGGGCACTAGCCACTGCTGCAAGTGGCTGCTGTTTTCTGAGTACAATTACAATTTTAGGTCATATTCCTGAATTATTTGTCACAAGCTGAAATCACCGTGCTTCTGCACTAGTCAGAATGCTGTATGAACTGGGTCTTTTCCAAACCCCTATGATTTAGGGATAATGGGGGATTTTGGCTGAGAGGCCCTTTCAGCTTTTAGCCACTTGAGCAGATTCCCTTTATTATTTGATGTCTGCAAGCAACAATAACCTTGTTCAGCTCTGAAAAGATATTCTCTTTATATGCCCCCACAAACCCAAATAACATTAATATTGATGTTAGGAGTGTGCGCACACCAAATGCTCCACGTTCCTTAAAAAAGTGACCTTCATGGCAGAGCTGTGCAGTTAAGAGTTTTCTTGAAATGGCAAATACTATCATGGTCCCTTCAGACCAATCTCTGCAGCAAACGCTAAATAGTCTAAATGTCTTCATTGTTCATGTTTACATTTGACTTAACAACCCTGCAAATGATATTTTCAAAACTTCTGACAGGAAAATACGTCAAGGTATGGTTTTTATAAAGGAGAAATTTCAGAAGGTTTATCAGGCTTAGCTTTCCTGAGAGACATGCAGGCTGTGGTTACAATGTGTAAGTATGTCCTTCTTGAAACCTTCTAATAAATATTCCATGGAGGGGACACATTTGTTAAGCAGCACCTATGATCATTTGGACTGCCTATGTTGCCACTGATCAATTCTTAAATAATTCTCCTAAATAATTTAGGACATCACCTCATTAGACAGATGAATAAATATTATACATATATAGTGTGATTTCTTGAAGCCAAGCATGCACTTGCTGTTCTTCACATCAAGCATTTGATTGCCTGCACTGTCCACAAGGGCTACATTGAGATCCTCATCCATCTCTTGATCAAATTGCTTCGACCATTAAAGGGCAATGCTTTGGATCTAAGAGGGTCAGATCATTCTTGGTTACCTGTGAATGAGGTAGGGTTGTCCCCCATCTTGGACTTTGATGACTCCTTCCTCCACTCTGCCTCACTTAGAGCACTCCAGGATGCATTTTTATCCCCACAGGAGTAGAACACTATGCGCCTTCATGGAGATGTGGCTTCACCCACATCTTCCTCTCTGCAGAACTATGTAAGCCAGCTTTCCTCAAACAGATTTAATGATCAGTCACCTACAGTTAATTCTGGAGCAAATGCTCCTGGCTTCATAGTGAGTCTGGTGAGTCTAACCCTGAAGCTTGTTCACAAGGAGCTTTCCATGGTCCTGATCTTCTGTTTCACTTGCCACTCCAGGCTGCAATATACCCACTGGCTCCAGTATGGAATACAACCATGTTGGAATTACTGTATTCACATTTCTCTATAACTTAAAAACAAAACAAAAAAACCCTGTTGGTGGAACTGGAAACTGTCCCAGCATGTCTTCACAATTGCAGCAGATGTACAATTTGGTACAGGTAAGGATAATTGTGGTGGGATGCGGGTGGCACTGTGGGTTAAACCACAGAGCCTAGGACTTCCCAATAATCAGAAGGTCGGCAGTTCGAATCCCTGCTACAGGGTGAGCTCCCGTTGCTCGGTCCCTGCTCCTGCCAACCTAGCAGTTCAAAAGCACGTCAAAGTGCAAGTAGATAAATAGGTACCGCTCCGGTGGGAAGGTAAATGGCGTTTCTGTGCGCTGCTCTGGTTACCAGAAGCGGCTTAGTCATGCTGGCCACATGACCCAGAAGCTGTACGCCAGCTCCCTTGGCCAATAAAGCGAGATGAGCGCCACAACCCCAGAGTCGGCCACGACTGGACCTAACGGTCAGGGGTCCCTTTACCTTTAAGGACAATTGTAGCTTGCACAGAAAGATTTTCATGCTGAGATGAGGGTCATTCGATATGCAGTTGTATTCTACTCCTTTGTTTTGTATTGTTTTTCATTACCAAACTAATGGACTTGAAGCTGATTCATAATATTCTCATGATCTTGTGCTTCTTCTGTTCATTTCAATGAACTTACCTTCCCAGTAATGACATTTTCTCCAGGTTTTCAAAGTTGCAGACTTTCCCACTTTTATACACAATTTTCTAAGAAATGTTATGCCTCTCTGTTAATGATAAGAGGAATCAAATGCATAATGAAGCTGAAAAACCACATTTTTTTTTCTTTTTCGGCTATTCACTGAATACATTTTGTTGCACATAGAGAGTAATAGAATTCTCATTACGATATAGACTAAAGAAAATGGATGGCCTCTTTCTCCCAATAATCCCTTGTACATCTATAAAGAAAATAGTTAAGCCTTCGTGTGTGAAAAAACAACACTTAGTGCACTAACGTCCATTCAAACCTGGTGAAAATTACATGTTAATGCTTTTGTTTTGACTATAAGAGAGCTACCCAAAATGTACTAAATCTCAGACCAGGAACACTGGTGATTCCTAGACATGCATATTATTCAGAAAGTTAGTTGATCTCAGCAGAATTTCCAAGTATTCAAATTTAACATTACCTTATTTTCCCACAAGTCTACCTGGATTTCACCCAGATCTGTTTCAGGTACATCATGGGTGTTTTGTAGTGTTTATGCTTGACCAGTATGGCCTCTGCATCCAATGAAGAGACAGGAACAATTTTTTGAGTGATGTAAAGTTATGGGTTATATTTGTAACCGCACATTTATCTGATACCCTTTCTCTCACCAAGTAAGCTCAGGTGTATTACTTCCTAGCTTAGAATCTAAGGCTTAGATTAAAAATATACTGTTCTCCCTGGTATCCTATGAAGGACAGACTAATTGGGAATTTAAACCTGAAGGAGATTTATTTATCTTTCTCCTACTTTGTACTTAATTTTTAAAATTAATTTTGGAAACTTTATAGTTTGATAACAAGTTTTACCTCAACACTTGTGATGTAAAAGTATGCTGATAAATTCAACAACAGTGTCACAACTGAATGATGGAAAGAGGTCTTAGAAGTACAGTATCTGTATATTTTTTTAGCACAGGGATAATTGCCATTGTTCTGCCCTTCCTTGTTCCTTCCTTAGTTTCTTTTCCAAAATATTTCAAGATTTCAGCATTTTATTTTCCCCCAAATACCAATTACCAGCTGTCCTTTGTGCAACATTTAAGACTGCCAGTATAGTACAAAACTAAAAGGAAAGAAAGGCTATGCTGGAGATAAAAGCACATGCTGAGTCACTTAAAACAAGAAGGAAAACATGCCTTTCTTCTTATTTTACTTTGAGAGAATGCAGACTGCTATAACATGCCTTCCCCATTGGTCTGTTCTTTCAGATGTGTCATTCTGAGCATGTACTTTATTTTATCTTATTATGTCATTCAATAATAGTATGCTAGAATGTTCACTCTGTATGTGTTCTACTGTTCACACAATAGGAATGAAAGCCCCATCTGCACTATAATCCTAAACCAGTATCATACCACTTTGAACAGACATGGCTTCCCACAAAGTACCCTGGGAACTGTACTGTGTTCAGGGTGCTGAGAGTTATTAGGAGACACCTATTACCCTCAGAGAGCTACAGTTTTTTTGTACAGTGATTGTACAGTGGTTTTACAATCAACCCCTCTTCCCAGGGAACTCTGCAACCTGTAGCTCTATAAGGGGAATATGAATCTTCTAACAATTCTCAGCCCCCTTAACAAATTACAGTTCCCATGAGTCTTTGCTGAAAGCAATGGTAGTTTAAAGAGGTATGGTACTCCTTTAAATGTATAGTGAAGATGAGGCCAAACTCTAGGACATATCTAGAACACTACAAATAAAATGTTCTATTTTAGAATATTCTTAAATATAAGTGAGTTGGATTCCCTTGAATCTTGGGAAAAGAAGTTCATTTACATTGACCATTTTCTGTTAGAGAATCTCCCTCTCCCTCTCAAACTATTATTTTCTAGGTTCGCTGAGATTTTCTTAGTTTTCTCAGTGAAAGCTCAGACGAACAATGGTAATTAGTAGCTGAGATGGAAGGGGGAGGTTGCTTATCATGGGTAAACACCCACTTATAAGTGGATCTTTAAACATGGTTAGCAACCCACCCCTCATAGGGGCTGCATCATATCAATTTATTTCCATGTGGTTTGGCTCCCATCTATATTGAGATAAAATCAGCAGCCATCTTGTTCAGGTAACATGAGATTCAAGATTATTTCTTTGTTTTCTGCAAGTTGTTATCCTTACATTGTTGGCCACCTGTCCATTCACTGTTTCACTTTTTCATCTTCTTATCCCCTCCAGGTTCTTTCTCACTTTGTGAAAACTAATCTAGTATTATTAGAGTCCTTTGTCCCTTTCCCTAGTTCCTGCATTTCCACACTGAACAGCAATGCCATCAATCTGTTTGTTTGTTTTTCTTCACTTGCTGCCAAGCTCTTCTCAAACCCTGGTTCTGCATAACCTTTCTTGAACCATTGGAGACAAATTCTACTTCACCAGTTCTTTCATCAGACCAACATTATTTTTAACCAGAGATTGTGACTTGGACTTTCATTATGCAGATTCCCCTGTGAGCAACGGTGAGACAAAAATTCATTTCTACACAATGATGATCAGTCCTGTATCATTCACATCTGTCAGATTGAAAGCTTTTGGTTGGAAATGCTTTATTCCTTTTGGCAATCTGTCAGGAGAACAGTGTAGTCACTAAAACATTCAACTGTGGCATACAAAGTGCCATATCTGATAAAGCCTAGACCTGCCATATCAGATAAGAACGGAACTGAGTTTCTGACAGCAGTCAATAATTAATGATGAAAAAAAAAACCCCATGAGGCTGAAACACATTCAAGGGTCATCTGTTCCAAACCCCAGAGCTGATCCAGGATCACAAACACAAACCCATCAGCAAAGAACAAGATTAGGCAAGGTACGAGTACATCATGCCAGAGGTACATCAATAGCAGGGAGTGCATTTAGTAAAATCCAGCTTGGCTTGAACCATGTCATTTTTATTTATTTATTATTATTATTATTATTATTTTATTACTTATACCCTGCCCATCTGGCTGGGTTTCCCCAACCATTCTGAGTGGCTTACAGCACATATAAAACACAGTAAAACATCAACCATTAAAAACTTCCCAATACAGGGCTGCCTTCAGATGTCTGCTAAAAGTTGTGTGGTTCTTTATCTTTATCTTCTTTATCTCCTTGACAGCAGCTTGACAGTTTTAAGTCCTTATGAGATTTCAGATTACTAGGTAGACAAAAATAGAATGGGCATATCTTTGGAAGTAGGCTATGGTTTAATAAAGCATAATAAATAAACTATCTAGATTCTCATGTGTCATTGTATTATATTGTTTCCTTGCTACTACAGTAGCTGCACACATGCAGTGTCCACTGACATCACTGTAGTGTTGCATTGATACTCTCCTGAAGTATACAGAGAAATGTATGAGAAAGATAAGTTTGCAAACATGATAGGATGCGGTTGTCTCATCCTCCCTTTAGTGCAGGGACAGGAAACCTACGAACCTGCAAATGTTGTTGAACTCCAGTTCCCATCAACTCCAGCCACCGTTGCCAATGACTAGGAATTATGGGAGTTGGAGTTCAACAACACTTAGAAGGCCATAGGTTGCCATTCCTGTGTAGAATATTGGATACTAAGTGAGCCTTTCCATTCTTCATGAGACAGGACTGTTATATGTTGCACCCTGCAGCCTATAACCCCAGTATCTCTGTGGGTTATTTAACTTCTAAGTTCTAAGCAGTGGATACGTAGCTCAGTGATACTTCTGGGTCCACTGTTGTCACTTGAGACTTAGGTGGCCCCATTGGTGCAGAATGATTTCTATCAGCCTTGATTGGTGGCTCAGCTGCACCCCTATCTGGACTGGGATAGCCTCTGTCATCTATGCTCTGGTGATCTCTAGATTAGATTACTGTAATGCATGATATGTAGGGTTGCCTCTTAAGATAGCTCAGAAACTTCAGCTTGTGTAGAATTCAGCAGCCAGGTTGCTTACCGAGGCAAGACAGTTTGATCATATAACACCAATCCTGCCCCAACTGCACTGGCTGCCAGTTAGTTTCCTGGCCCAATTCAAACTGCTGATGTTGACCTATAAAGCCTTGAACAGCTTAGGACTGCAATACATCAAGGACCTCAAGGACAATAACCCAAGGACAGTACTTCTCCTCATACAAACTGACACAGACCCTGTGATAATCATCAGAGGGCCTTCTTTGTGTGCCTCTTCCATGAAAGGTCTGGAGGGTGGCAACATGAGAACGGGCCTTTTCTGTGATGGCTCCTTGTTTGTGGAATGCTATTCCCAGGGTGGGGTATTGTTTTTGTTTGATACTGTGTTATGTATTTGTGTTTTTATGTTGTAAACCACCCTGTGAACCTTGGATGAAGGGTGGTATAGAAATTTTAATGATGATAAGGATAATATTGCTGCTGCTGCTGCTAATAATAATAATAATAATAATAATAATAATAATAATAATGTCATTATTAAAGTATAGAAAGATAATTCCCAAGAGCTTGAGTATTGTTAAAACTGATCTAAAGAGCTATATTTTTTCTTCACTTTGGGAAAGGAAGGAATCAAGAATGAGTGCCTTAATAGTGAAACTCTTCATAAAGAAAAGATCACACTGTCATTTGTTGATAACAGAATGTTCTAAACCTTCCTGCTACTTGAAACTTCTTGGTTCCAGTAGCAGCAACGCAGCCTATTAGTGGCTTTTGAGTGGGAGAAGCAGGGAAGAGCAGACATGGGTTGTCAGGAGATGTATGTCACCATAAGAACAGACAGAAATGTTTTTCTATATCCTACTACATTTTCACGTCAAATGTGATATATGACGTTGACAGGTCTCATAAAATTTCTGGACAGTTCACCTTGAATTAACATACTGTTTGGTTTTAATGCATTTCCTTTCAAGGCTTGCTCATGGCATATTCTTCTCCATGAAGTAACTATGCAGTGCCAACAACTAGTGATCTGCATTTTTCATCTGGGGTGGCTAACTCTGGACTGAATGCTAAAGGTTAATCCTGGGGCTGTAATGATTGGTAGTTGTCCCAACCTGATCCAGATTTGGCACAAATCAGCCCAATTTGGTTCAGGATTTGGACAATTTGGTTGTGCAAGCCTAGTTACACTGTTTTTGGAAGACTATATATGTAGTGGGGATGCAATGATGTTCTGTGCCCTACCTTTTCTTGAACACAGGCACACCATCCTAACTTTGGCTGGGCTCCAAAGAGTTACATTAGGTGTATAGTGGTACCTCGGGTTACATACGCTTCAGGTTAAAGACTCTTCAGGTTACAGACTCCGCTAACCCAGAAATAGTACCTTGGGTTAAGAACTTTGCTTCAGGATGAGAACAGAAATCGAGCAGCCACAGCGGGAGGCCCCACTAGCTAAAGTGGTACTTCAGGTTAAGAACAGTTTCAGGTTAAGAACAGACCTCCGGAACGAATTAAGTTCTTAACCCAAGGTACCACTGTACTTAGATTACAGTAGATTTGCTTATTCTTATTTTTTTTATTGTAATTGTGATTTTAACTTTGTTTTTGTTTTTTTACATCATACATTACACAAAGAGCTCTTGCTACTGGGCAGCTGATAAAATGAAAGAATAAATGAATGGCTTACTGTTCGTGGATCAGATTAGCAGTCTCCAAGGATATACTGATATTTTTGCAAGCCTTTCCTTCATATCTTTCATTTTTCATTTATTTGCTTATATTTACACTATAGGGACATCATTCACAGTGGAGATCTGTGAGGTGAGATCAAACAATTGTTGAATTGTTTATGAAATGACTGCTCAACAATATGCTTCCTCTTCTGATACTGAGAAACTATTTTGTTTGGAAGAGAGTCAGTAACAGTAGTACATCAAAGCACTTTTTTGATCATCATTTTCTAGCCTTACTAATTAAAAATAGATATGCTGGCTTAACTGTATCACCCAAATTTGGCCACCTTAGGTATATTTTGTGAGACCTGCCAGTGCAAACCTTGTGGTGTGCACTAATTTAAATAAATAGCACTTCTTTCTAGAAGCAATTGAGGAAGACTAATTATCCATGCACAGCAGATTTTCAAATCCCATGGAGAATCAAGCACAGTCTTGGAATTTTATTACTAACTGAGAAACTCAAAGACAAAAAAGATACTTAAATGTTATCAAGGGATTCTGGAAAGAATTGTGCACTGGAGTTTACCATTATAAGGATATGAAAAACTGACTCATACTGAGCCCAAAACTGCAGTCCACCTCAACCAGGACCATTAACTTTAATGAGCAATGGCTCTGTATTATTATAAATACAATTTTCTCTAGCCTTGCTTACTGATTTCTGTGCATTACATGGTCTAAACGAGGGGTGACTAACCTCTGACTCTCCAGATATTGTTGGACTACAACTTCCATCATTCCTGACCATTCACAATGCTGACTGGAGCTGAATGGGGCCGTAATCTAAACCACCTGCAGGATACCACGTTGGGGAAGGTCAATTTAGGGCCTCATATGTAAAAATCAAATCCACACTATTAAATTGTGAATCCCAACTTTGGGTATACTTGGGTATTTTCAGTGAAATTTCCCTATTGAGCTTAGTTCTCACTGAGGCAGTTCTCCCCATTGATTCCCAATCTATAGTTTGCAATCTGCAATATATACGAAGAAATTCCCAATTGCTCTATAATGATAATAATAATAATAATTTATTATTTATACCCCACCCATCTGGCTGGGCTTCCCCAGCCACTCTGGGTGGCTTCCAAAAAGATATTAAAATACTGTAATACATCAAACATTAAAAGCTTCCCTAAACAGGGCTGCCTTCAGATGTCTTCTAAAAGTCTGGTAGTTGTTGTTCTCTTTGACATCTGGTGGGAGGGCGTTCCACAGGGAGGGTGCCACTATGGAGAAGGCCCTCTCCCTGGTTCCCTGTAACTTGGCTTCTTGCAGTGAGGGAACCGGCAGAACGCCCTCGGCGCTGGACCTCAGTGTCCGGGCAAAACGATGGGGGTGGAGACGCTCCTTCAGGTATGCTGGACCGAGGCCGTTTAGGGCTTTAAAGGTCAGCACCAACACTTTGAATTGTGCTCAGAAACGTACTGGGAGCCAATGTAGGTCTTTCAAGACCGGTGTTATATGGTCTCAGTGGCCGCTCCCAGTCACCAGTCTAGCTGCTGCGTTCTGGATTAGTTGTAGTTTCCGGGTCACCTTCAAAGGTAGCCCCACGTAGAGCGCACTGCAGTAGTCAAAGAGGGAGATAACCAGAGCATGCACCACTCTGGCGAGACAGTCTGCAGGCAGATAGGGTCTCAGCCTACGTACCAGATGGAGCTGGTAGACAGCTGCCCTGGACACAGATTTGACCTGCACCTCCATGGACAGCTGTGAGTCCAAAATGACTCCCAGGCTACGCACCTGGTCCTTCAGGGGCACAGTTACCCCATTCAGGACCAGGGAATCCTCTAGAGAGAGCTTTCCCCCCAAAGCATGGAGAGGGGATGAACTGGACTGCAGATACTGTGGAGAGCAAAGGATTTAAGCCCCCTTACACCTCTCCCAAGGTATTATTATTATTGTTGTTGTTGTTGTTTTATTTATTGTATTTATATAATGCCCTATACCTGGAGGTCTCAGGGCAGTTCACAGAATAATTGACCATGGCTTCTGCATCTGCAAGCTGGGATTAATCATGTGGCTAACCTCAGTTTGGCCATGTGCTTGGATTCTTCCCCCCACCCCGACAGAGCATTTTGTTATGTAAGCCACTACCTGCAGACTGAAATGGTACAATCACCTCTATGGTAACTGGTCTCAGCCCCAGGCAAACTGTGTTCTACTTCAATATATTTTGTTTTCTTGCATGTTAAAAAATCTTTTTCAGTCCAACCAAGTCACCTTGCTTCCCCCAAATGATCCAAGTCCCTATGTCCTCAGGAACTGTTCATAAAAAGTTGGGATGGTGAGTTTTAGTTATCACTGGGAAGCCAGGGAGCTGTCCCCTTAATAGTGCTGAAAGTCTAGAAATTAGTATATTATGTTTTAAGACAGGCATAGGCAAACTTAGCCCTTCAGATGTTTTGGGACTACAACTCCCATAATCCCTAGCTAACAGAACCAGTGGTCAGGGATGAGCCAGTGTGGTGTAGTGGTTAAGAGCGGTAGGCTCGTAATTTGGTGAACCGGGTTCACATCTTCGCTCCTCCACATGCAGCTGCTGGGTGACCTTGGGCTAGTCACACTTCTTTGAAGTCTCTCAGCCTCACTCACCTCACAGAGTGTTTGTTGTCGGGGGAGGAAGAGAAAGGAGAATGTTAGCTGCTTTGAGACTCCTTCGGGTAGTGATAAAACGGGATATCAAATCCAAACTCCAACTCCTACTCCTCCTCCTACTCCTCCTCCTCTTCTTCTTCTTCTTCTTCTTCTTCTTCTTCTTCTTCTTCTTCTTCTATGCCTGCTTTAAGTCCTTGGCCCCTCTGTTTTCCTGTGAGATCCTATGCATTCTGGGTAGTTTTTGTCTCAAATGAATAATCAAAATTATCCATGCAAGTGCAAATCCGCTGTTCATTTTATATAGGAGTCAATGCTGGGAAAATCTCAGAAGAACTTGCACTACAAAAGTGAGGATAATAGATCTTCCAGTGGTAAATAAATCCCTCTGAGTCGGTCCTCCAGGATGCTTCTAGTGTGGATTACAATGAAACAATAAACAGGGTGGTGATACAATGGCTTCTGCAATAGACACAAGATAATATCAAGGCAACTGTCTATTATTATTATTATTATTATTATTATTATTATTATTATTATTATTTATTTTTATTATCCCACCCATCTGGCTGGGTTTCCCCAGACACTCTGGACGGCTTCCAACAAAATATTAAAATACAATAGTGCATTAAACATTAAAAGCTTCCCTAAACAGGTCTGCCTTCGGATGTCTTCTAAAGGTTTGGTAGTTGTTTTTCTCTTTGACATCTGGTGGGAGGGTGTTCCACAGGGCGAGTGCCACTACTGAGAAGGCCCTCTCCCTGGTTCTCTGTAACTTGGCTTCTTGCAGTGAGGGACCCACCAGAAGGCCCTCAGCACTGGACCTCAGTGTCCGGGTAGAATGATGGGGGTGGAGACGCTCCTTCAGGTATACTGGACTGAGGCAAACAATAAACACCCATTAAATGGCAAAAGTAGTTTCCTTCCAAAATAGGTTTTATCTTGAACGCAGTAATAAAGAGTCCACTTGTGATGTATCAGTTGTTCAGTGCTTGGACGTTGCTCTGGTAATCAGACATTTCATCCCCCAAAGGGCTTAGTCATCGAGCTTTGTAGTAAGTAATATACAACAGAAGACAGCATATAAACAACTTAAAGTGGGGGTGTATCAGTCCCCATCAGCATATTTCCATCGGGGGGAACATAGAAAGAAGACAATGTCCTTCAGTTTGTTAACCCTCCTACAAAGGAAAACCAGTGAGCAGAACATGAACACATGAGCACTCTCCCCTCCTGTGGCTTCCAACAATTGGTTTTCAGAAGCCTTATTGCCTCCAATTCACTAGTAGCCACTGATAGCCCTTCTCCTCAGATACCTTATTCTTCCCCTGACCATCCACCTGTGGTAGGGCACAGAAGAGTCCTGCTGACTCCAAAAGCCATGGAAGGAGATGAGCAATGAGACTGGTGGAGCATATGGGCATATCAAGCTGCCTTATTTTGGGTCAGACCCTCCTGCCTATACTTCAAGTGGCAACAAGCTCAGACAGTGGCCTTCCCAGCCCTAGTATATATTATCATTTTACCTGGATATGTCCAGGGAGGCACCGAGGGCATTCTGTATGCAAAGCATGTGGACTAACTATGACCCCTGCTCTGGAACAGGGACAGAGAATCCCATTTGTATCCCCCTTAGTGATGCGAGGCTGTTAAGAGTTGGAGGAAAGGATTCTCTCACTTCTGACATGGCCTGATGTGAATATAGACCAAGCCTAGTCATGCAGGAATAGTCACCAGCTTTTTTCTTTTCCATTTCAGAAGCAGTGAATTCCAAGAGTTAAAAAGTTATGAAGAAATCTTCAGATAAGCAAGTTTTAAAATGAAAAAGTCTTCTCTTCCACCACCACCACCCCCATTTCCTTTCCCCCTTTTTGCTAGCTTCACTCTCTCTGTGTATGTGTTTTTCCCTTCCCATTCCCTTGATCATTCCTGAGCTCATTAGAAGTCTGAAGCATGCTATGGCACAACAGTGCCACCTACGGGATAAAGAGACCAGAAAAACCAGCTTTCGGAACCAATGATTGAAACACAAGTCGAAAACCATGCATTGAAATGCATCAAATGCCCTATAAAAATTCAGTCCTGATCATCTTCTCATTTCCAAACACTTTCACTCAGAACATTTACTCTACCTGTGGACATCAGATTAAAGTTGAGGTGATGTGGCACATTGAGATTAAATACACATGATGATGATAAAAAAAAGATTACACCTTCTGTAAATTCTTCTACATATTCATGCTCCACTTCTTATCATTTCCTTTAGAGCTTCTGGAGATTATAATGTGCTCCTGCATTCTAATATTCTTACATTTTTACTCCCGACAGTTCATATTTTGATATTAAGGCAGCCGCTCCCCATCTATACAGGGAGAATATTTCAGAATGAAAGCTGCAAGATTATCACAGATTTTTCAGGATCTTCTCCAGGTTGCTGTGTTTTTAGAGAGAGAGAGAGAGAGAGAGAGAGAGAGAGAGAGAGAGAGAGAGAGAGAGAGAGAGAGAGAGAGAGAGAGAGAGAGAGAGAGAGAGAGAGTGTTATCTCAATGGATATGTGTTGAAATGAGGTTCAACTTGGCAGTGCTTATAGATAAACAGCTTTCAGATAGTTGAATCTGAAATATGCATCCATGTGTTTCTAGCTCTCTCTCACCTGAAATGTATGACATCCATTTTAACTCTGGAGCTTTGGTTACACATGGATATAGCAAGAATGTTGCCATGGCCCTTGCTTTCATCTTACTCCATGGAGTCAGTACCAAGTTACGTAAGTGACCTTACAACTTTATGTGCATTAGGAAGAGCGGATTGAAGTAAAAATATAGCAAGGAATTCAACATCGCTCTAAGACAATTGTTCCATCAGGGCAAGTCCTGAATGTGACTAGAGCTTAACTCATCACATGCTGGGAGAGCAAGCTGAAGCAAAATGTGGCTCCTGCTATCTGGAAACTTATCAGAATATTCACAGCAGCGATATATTTAAGATGTTTAAGCAATACACTTTGATGGGTCTTGCTACATAAATAAAGCAGGCATTGATTATGACAATACTTCATGCATGCATGTGTGTGTGTGTGTGTGTCTGTACACACAGAGAGAGAGAGAGAGAGAGAGAGAGAGAAAATATTTATGCAAGAAGTATTGTCACAATCAATTTTCTCTTATACGGACTGGATAGCTCAGTTGGTTAGAGTGTGGTGCTGATAATGCCAAGGTTGTAGGTTCCATCCAGCTGCCTATCCATGCATTCCAGAGGGTAGGACTGGATGATCCTCAGGGTCCCTATGATTCTAGGAGATTATATTCCATATGTTTTCCAGTAATAAGAAAGTTGGAAAGATCACAGCTGAATGGCAGAGTATGTGTTAGGCATGCAAATAGTCCCAGGTACAATCCCTAGTTATCTCCAGGTAGGACTGGGAAATAATTTAAAAAGAGCAATATGTTTCCCAAATTGTGAAGTATGAAGCAGCAGTCTTTCTTCTCCTTCTGTTTGCTCAGGGGGTTCAGATCTTATCATGGCTTTTGAAAAGCAGCTTGCTTCCCATTCCTAAGGAACATCATTGCTATGGCAACACACAGCCCATGCTCCTCTCTGTTCCGCAGCACCACATGCACAAGAGTTTTCTCCTCTACCTGAACTGGTTCCCGATTTCGCAAGAGATAGCTTGCTAACACAACAGGGTACAGGACGTGGTCCCAAGATCTATTACTATGCAGAGGGGCATAATTTCTTCTTTGCTATACTTTCTGAGGCATCCTCAGATATGAGACCTTATGGGAAAATTGATCCACAAAAACTTAGCAATGTTAAGATTTTAACTCTAATGCTTACAGAACAGAGTGGAGCAAGTTCATGCAGAATTGCATTTAGATGCCACTGGGTGGAGAGTAATTTAAGACGTATCATATTCAAATACCTTGGGGAGGGTGAGAAGCAGGCAGTGAGGGCTCCTTTTTTTAGGTCAAATGGGGCACAGCCCCACCAACCTTAATCTGCCCTCAGCCAGCCAGCCACCTACCTGGCTTCTTATTTACAACCACTAAAGGGTGGCACTGCCTCTCACTTTCCTCCTCCATGGTCCCAGTGTTGCCCTTTGTAGCAAACTCGGCAGGAGCATGGAGACAAAATTAGAATTAGTTAGCTCTGGCTCAGCCTGCTGCTGGCTTCTACGCCTCCCACTTTCCTAGTGGATGCTAGGCAGCACTGCCTGCAGGCATTCAGTTATGAGTTGTTGTGGCCATAATCCTGAACACACTTAGTAGAGTTAAGTTCCATTGATATTGGAGAGACGTTGTGTAAAAATGCTTAAGATTACACCTAATGTAAACAATTTCATTCCTCCAAATCCAGACTAGCACTTTCTTTGTGAGTTACATGTTTTTACTTTGTGAGCCATGTCTGGTGCTAGGCAAATGGCAAGCACATTTTTAAAATGGCACATTTGTCCCTTGTTATGCCCGTGTTTCCATTACTTACTTACTTACTTAAAAATTCTATGCCACTTTATATGTTTAAGAAAAAATCTCAGTATTAAAACCTCAAATAAAACAATCCAGGATAAAACATTACAGAAGAAAGTGAAATATAATTCAAAGCAACATAATTAACAGGAAACAAAAATATTACCTTAAAGGTTTCAAAATATAGCATTACAAAGGAGATCAACTACAGAATGTACATTTAGCGCATCAAAGTTAACAAATAAATCATCTTGAACATTTCAAAAGAAAACATTACTAAGGGATGACAAATATAAAATGCACATTTAAAACAGCATAATTAACAAGAGAAAATATTCTTTCAGGCCATTCTACAGCCTTGAGATGCTTCCAAATCAAATGTGCATTTTCCCTCTCCTCTTCTTCTGAAAGCTAAACTCCCAGTTGGTTTAAGGACATGGACACAAAAGCAGGGAATGAAGTCCCAGATGTGATCAAATTTCAGCATTCTAATAGTGCATTTTGACCTTGCTTTTGTGATCAAATTGTGGAGGGTTTCTTGGCTACAGAATTAAGGTTCTTCCTCAGCTCAGGTGTCAACAGTTTCAAATCATGTACTGTTGAAAGACTGACGGTAAAAAAGAGCCATAATCTAATGGATTGACTGTATAGCCTTGTTGCACTTTGTTTAGGAGTCAGCATTGTACTGCTGCCAGGTGATTATTATACAAGCCAAGGCATTCCAACTTCACTGTGTCTTGTCTTCTACCATTTTGTCATATCCTCACCACCCCTAGGCTGATGAATTTTTTAGATGTTATAACAATTAAAGGGAAGTGCTGCCCCGTGAATGAGATGTGCATGCTACATAAATGCTACTACAGATTTTTCCCCATGTCCATGCAGACATAGTACAATAAAATTGAAAGGAGACCTTTCTGTACCAAATCACAGTGTCTTATTTATGTGTTGCTAAGAGAACTCTGTGACCTTGGAAATGACTCTTTTGGTGTGGAGCAAGGGTCAGCAGCCATTTTGGACCAGTAGGCACATTTGGAATTTTGATAAAGTGCCATGGTTACCAGTCACAAAATGGCTGCTGTGGGTGTGGCATAATACAAAATGGCTGCCATTCACGCATGTGGTAGAGCCTGAGCCAAATAGAAGCTAGCATGAGGAACACTTTATCATATACTGTGGATTGCAGGAAGATTTACTGAGACCTTTCATGAGCATCATAGCAGGTACAAGTGGGCACATTGGCAACTATGGGCGCTATATTGGTGACCACTTTTGAAGAGCATTCAGAGAGAGACAGATTATGCGGTCTATGTGACATCTCATGGAAGTGAGAGAACTTTTGGCAGGAATTCACTGTTTGCTTTTTGCAGTGCACTTTGCCAATTAGAAGATCCCGAACTTGCTTGAATGGTGGAAAAAAACCTGGTATCTTTTCCCGTGTAAAACAGATGCTGAATCATTGAACTACAGACCTTCCCTCTTCTACATTTGTTCCATTCCTCTGTGGAGCAAATAGGGTACATTTAAAGGACCTTTCATCTTCACCTTTCTATCTGAGCTGTAACTGTTCTTTCCTTGAACTCAGAGAGGGGTGACTCTCTTGGGCAGTTTGGAAAGAAAGCAAATGGGCAGGATGGGATGCAGCTCTGGCCAGACCCAATTACAAACAACAAATACATTGCAAGGGTCCAGTCAGTAAGAAAGTGGAGGAGATGGTTTCACTGAAGAGGAAGTCTGCCTTCATAAAACCAATAGGGGGATATTTGTTTTATTGAACAGTGACCTTCAAATGACTACTTGTTGATATTGTCAATTCTCTAGATGAGCTCAGGATTAGAAGTTGGTATCCTGCCCTCCCCATGGAATGACATTGACACATTAAGGATTTAGTACTGGTTGCATATGGGATGTCTTTTGCTGACAGCAGTTGACTTGGAACAGCCACTTTCTATTCCAAAGCATGACAGTTTCCTGCTGCTGCTAAATGGATGTCTGAATGATTTGGCTTGTTTGCTTGGAATATTTTCCCACATTATTTATTTATGCTTAAGTCTCTATACCACTAACTCAAGAGGGACTGGGGGACTCTCCAAGTGGTGTATGTAATAAAATCAACTTCACAAAGCAAAAGCAAAGGCAAAACCATAAAAGGGCAGAGGTCAGAAGAAAATAGGTCACATGGCATGGTAAGCTTGTGTAAATAATTGGAACAAGAAGTTTTAAGCTGGTGTTGAAAACTAAACACGGAAGTCTAAAATGGAAAGGCAATGAATGCCTAGTTATTGGTGCTGCTATGCTATACATTCTGTCCTTGTTCCCTTTGCTTCTGCCCTGCTCTCTCTCAAGAGGGATTACTAGTATCTAGTATTACTAGTACTGAGGACAGAAAGTTGAAATCATTGTCAATATAAGATCCTGTTCAGAAACTAGATTTATGGAACAGCCACTTGGAACATAAAGTGTAGATTCATTTTCTCTTATGAAAATGCACAATCAAAGGACCACTGATAGACAGGTAGAAGGAGTGGGATTTTCTGGTTCCCAAAGCAAGCAGAGATCTCAGACTCTTAGTTTCCTTTTTTTAAAAGGGAGTTCCTATGCACTCTAGATCAAAAGATATAATCCAAAATGTTAACCCTTCCCCTCCCAGTTGAAGCTGGCTGGCTGGACGAATGGTCTGACCTGGTATAAGGCAGCTTCCTATTTTAACAGGACTTTTAGGACTCCAGTTCCATTGTACCCTAAAGCATGAGTGTTTGTAGTTACCACCCCAGTAAGACAATTACTTGTCAAGAATAAGAGGAAATACAGGAAAGCTGCTCTTATGGTCTGTTGGTTTGTTTTTGATGATTTGATAACCAATGGGCCAAAATAAACAATATAAATCAAATAAGGATAATAATTATCAGTACTGTTAGTGTGGTTCAGTCACATACGAGTAAATTCATGGCATACAATTAAAACTGATTTTGAGCTCTTGCACAACAAAACAATTTCTCCAAAAGATTGGCCTTTTGTTGCAAGGAAAGTGATGGGGGAGATGCACTGGCAAGTTGGGGATAACACCTGTTTGGACATAACATTATCTAACCTCCCTGCAAACAAATCAGGATGAACAATCAATAAACAGGTCATCTGGAAGTGCCTCAAGAATATGATATTGCTGTTAAGCCTATCTAAGGCAAATGCAGTCTTCATTAATATTTGATCTCTTCTACAATTGTCCTCAACACAGCCAATGTCATCTAACACACAACACTCATTAGACTCCAGGGCCTAGCGTGAAACTTGTTTCTAAGATCATTATCATTGCTGGAGACAGAAACAAAGATTGCTGAAGCGAAAATGGCCTGAATAACATCAGTGATAAGTGAACTGACTGGATCAATAGAAAGGTGTGAGTCTTTGCTGACAGACTCTTTTACCTTATAGGTACTCGGTAATCAATCACATTAACACTGCAGTCTTAAAGCAACCATAATAGGAAGCAAGTCACATTGACTCAACTGAGGACTTCAAGCCAGCATGCTCAGGATCTACCTATAAAGGTATTAAGGAACTCTGCCTGAGGGCCCTCCAAGACAACAAAGAAGCTATGCTTTTTTCATTCTTCAGATTTTATCTTCCTTCTGAGCTGCACTAAACCTTGCATCCCAAGGTCCTTTTGAAGCAGTGAAGAGGAGGATTTTCCTTACCTTTCATGGGCTCAGAAATCTTCAGTCATTATGCGCATCCCATATGCACATCCCATGGCTGAAGGTTTTGATTCAGTGAAGGGATGGGGGCGGGTGTCATTTCACAGAATCAGAGAGATTTAGGATAAGGAGCTATGTTAGCTCCTCATCTTGAATACAACAGGGCATCAGGAGCAGGACAGGGGAGATATACAGCTGCCCCTCCCTGCAGCAGAGAATCCCTCTATTTCTGGAAAAGAGCCCAAACACATTAGAAAACAGATAGGCCTGGGCCTACAAGAAAAGCTGGCACAGGGTTAGCTAACATGGCCATCTCCCATCAGCCCCACTCAAGATGGCCAACCATCAGGGATTATAGAAACTGTAGTACCATAATATCTGGTTGGCACCACATAGGCTGCACCTGACAGCGTTTTCACTGGAAGCTATGCTTCTAGCCCAAACTGGGGACAAACTCTGCAGCACCTGGTAAAAATGTGTGCCTTCTCTAGTTGGATTTTTTACTTTTCTTCTTTATAGCCATCTTCAGCTTTGGATGGCTTTAAACAAAGAAGAAGCTTAATCAATGAGTTGTGTGACCCCCCAGCACATGGTTCAGGGTAGCTGCCATTGGTTTAGCACATCATTATATTCAGGTAGGTAATGATGCCTGTGCAGTTTTTGGACTTCCTTATTTAATACAGGGTACTTTCCAAAATTGGGACGTGGGTGGCGCTGTGGGTTAAACCACAGAGCCTAGGACTTGCTGATGAGAAGGTCAGCAGTTCGAATCCCCGCAACAGGGTGAGCTCCTGTTGCTCGGTCCCAGCTCCTGCCCACCTAGCAGTTCAAAAGCATGTCAAAGTGCAAGTAGGTAAATAGGTACCGCTCTGGTGGGAAGGTAAATGGTGTTTCCGTGCGCTGCTCTGGTTCTCCAGAAGCAGCTTAGTCATGCTGGCCACATGGAAGCTGTACGCCGGCTCCCTCGGCCAATAAAGCAAGATGAGTGCTGCAACCCCAGAGTTGGTCATGACTGGACGTAATGGTCAGGGGTCCCTTTACCTTTACTTTCCAAAATTACTATGTCTGGCTACTTCAAACATATTCCTGATGTAGTATAGCACCACAATGGCAGGTCCAAGGTTATGACCAAACTTGGGGGAAAGGGGTTAATATGTGGAATTCATAAGGCAACATAAAATATGGAATATAGACCCTGAAATAGCTCCCTAGTCTCCTAAACTGTTTTATTCATCACATTTGCACCTTACCTTTTTTCCTCCTAGGACAAGGTTGGGTTTTATTGCCCAGTTATGTTTTTAGTTATGAAAATAGCAGCCACTGGGAAGCCTGAGCAAGCTAGAGATAGCAGGGAAAGGGGAGGGGTATCTCTCTCCTTGGTCCCAACAAGCACTGCTTCTCCAAAACTGCAATTTGCATCTGAAAGGAAGCTCCTATTCACATCAGTGGTGATGATTTACACAACAAATGGTATACACATCCATTGCATTCATTCAATTAACTTCACATCTAGTTTGTCCAGCTATATGATTATTCCTCCTCTGCAAAAGTGTGTTAAGGTGCATGATGGACCATGCTGATATTTGTCACTGAATGCACTTGGTACTCTGGCAGCATATCTACAACAATGAGAAAGACCAGATTGTGTGGAACCACCCTGACAAGTGGAGATGGGAGAATTCCAAAGTTTTGCCAGGCTGACACCAACCAAAGAGGAAGGGGAAGGAGCTGTACAGCACAGGTGTATGCCAGCTTCACAGCTGGTATGATTTCCCCCAATTTCAGGGTCAAGTTTGGGGAAAGATCTGATCTGCTCACTGTTTGCTGTTACCACCATTAGAGGCAGCAGAGGCAGAAGAGGTCTCTGCCCCTTCAATAGGGAGGTTTGTAAGGGCAGATCTTCCTCTCCATAGGCAGAGGGGGAAACCCACTCTCTCTTATAACCCCCTAGGGTTGTGCCCTAATACATTTGTTTTTAAAATTATTCTCTTATTTTGCATATATATATTTCTTCCCTGAGATTAAAGGTAAAGGGACCCCTGGCCATTAGGTCCAGTCATGACCGACTCTGGGGTTGTGGTGCTCATCTTGCTTTATTGGCCGAAGGGAGCCGGCATTTGTCCGCAGACAGCTACCGGGTCAAGTGGCCAGCATGACTAAGCCACTTCTGGCGAACCAGAGCAGCGCACGGAAACACCGTTTACCTTCCCGCTGGAAGGTATCTACTTGCACTTTGTGTTTTCGAACTGCTAGGTTGGCAGGAGCTGGGACCGAACAATGGGAGCTCACCCCGTTGCGGGGATTCGAACCGCTGACCTTCTGATTGGCAAGTACTAGGCTCTGTGGTTTAACCCACAGCCCCACCCGCGTCCCTTTCCCTGAGATTACAATGAAGTAAATAGTTATGTGACATTAACACACCAGCTCACCTGGCCAGCTGGAGTTGCCACCATAGAAATGTCCCATCTCATGGCCAGATCTGTTTTAAGCAGATGGTTTGTTCAGTAGAAACAATGGCAAACTCCTCTTATTCTGACAACTGATGGAGCAATCAGACCTATTCTTTGCCGCGCAACCTGTTGTGTACATTTTCCATTTGTTGCACAGTCACGACCTACATTGATGTGACTCAGCAAACAACATGTCTTTCCAGTCAACTGAGCTTCACTGAGTCACTGTGTTGTCTTAAGTTTGCATCAGTGGTATTATTCCATGGAGGCTCATGTGAAATGTTAAAGGAATAAAGAAATTATGTTTTAAAAGTCATGTAAACTGCTCTTTACTTTCAGCGCATAAATACTTTTCTGCAACTCAGAGCAAATTATATCCTAGAGCAAATTATAACCTGGAGGTGACATACAGTTCTTTACCATACCTTAGGCAAAAGTTCATGTCTTTTAAGTCATTATTAATTACACATTAATGAACCCTAATCACCAATATACTCAGGTTCCATTCTCCCAATAAAGATCACACAGTATGAAACTCCTTTCACCCTTTAGCTTACATAGAAAGAGTAGGAAAATCCATTCTTTTGCCATGCTTCTGCAAACCTGGCTAGGAACACAGAATGCTAGTGAAATTTTTTGAGGAGTAGCTAAGCCATGTTACCAAATCTGAGCATGAGCCATGGTTCTAGGGTGCAGATACCTAGTTCTGGATTAGAACCAGTAGGAGAGATGCAAGAAGAACAAGGAGGTTTCTCTCACATTTGCTGCTTCATTAGGAAAAAAAGAGATCATGGTTCTGGAAAAGATACTCAGTATACTCAGAAGACTCTCTCAGAGGTAGGTTAGGGGGTAAATTTGATTCAGTTTGAATTTAAACACAAAATTATCTAATTCAAACTTTCTGAAGCAATGCACAAGCCAAAACATTCATCTACACTTGTCCTGAGCCCCTCCCCTGGGAAAACCCGCTCTTTAGGGCTGAATTGGAGTAAATGTCAATTGGGTTTTCTGTGGATCAGCATTTGTTCTGACTCAGAAGTAAAGAGTGGGTTTTCCCAGAGAAAGTTTTGGGGGGTGTAAAACTGCTTGGACACATGACAAGAAACTATGGGACAAGCAGAAAACCATTAAGACTAGTGCTTTCTGTGGAGGAGCCCACAGTCATCCCTCAGTGTTCACACATCTCTGAATTTTTGTACATCTGTTCTCCAGCCAAGCAATGTGTGCAAAAAGATGTTAAATTGGGAAAATTAGCTTTGCAAAAATGTGTATATTGGGCAAAATTTCAGTCAAAACTGCATGTAAAGGAGAAATTCACACTAAAATGCTGATAATATTTCACGATTAAAATAAAATAAAAAGAAGATATTGCGAGTTGGTGTGGAAATGTGGAGAACTTATGACTGGGGTAAAATGAAGAACTGAGAGAAACCAAAATTAGCAGACTTGCCCATCCCTAATCAAGGAGGTAAATAAACTAGGACCCATGTGATCCATATTAAAAGGCCTACTTCACTTGAGCATGCCTAATGTTCCCCACCAGATCTCTGCACCACAGTGTAAATATTTCAGTCGTTGACATATCTGGAGATAACCAGCCCTCATCTTACCTCACTCCTGAAATGGTTCATCCTATCTCTGAATTTAAAGGGGCCTGCAGAAAGTTCTCACTTAATTTGAAGTTTTTGCTTCATTTCTTGGAATACATAACCATCAGTGCAATTCTATAGATATTTACACAGACATAAGTTTGCCTACATTTAGTGAGCCTACTCCAAAGTAAGTGCATAGGACTACAGTCTTTGTTAAACAAAGCAGAATCTTTATTTGAGCCATGGGTGCCCACTCCTTGGAACACTGGGTGCCTGAGCACCCACAAAAATTCCCCATGAAGGGGCCGGGCACCCACAAGTTTTGGTGCCAGGGCCATGCACACTGCATGACACCCACGGCCCCAGACACCCATAGTTATGGGGCCAAGCTGGCACTCCTGATCTGAGCCATGAAGAAATGTGTAGATAGCATAGAAAGAAGTGCAGGTAAATAGACAAAGGCATGAAACGACCGTCAAGGTGGTAGCACTAAGGCACCCTGAGATTCTCTGTCCCCATAAACAAGGATTGTTGATTCTTCAACCTCTGATACAACCTTGGGTATTTTAGGTGATTCAATGAAGCCCTCAGTGAAGACACATTTTATGCTCTAAGGGACAAGTCAGTGCACACTTGCTAACTCTTTATGTGTGATTAACCTTGATTTGCTACCTCTGGGTAGCAGTAACTCTCAGTAGCATGTCCTTGCTGTTATTGTACTTCAAGGCAGAAATCTCAGTCTTCGTTAGGTACACTGAGGATTTAGAAAAGTATCTGCCTGTACAGTGTCTCTTGGAAAGCACTGAACTGTCAGCAAGATTATGATGAAGTGTGCCAGAGTTTCAGCATAAATATTAAGCAGGTCAGAGTCCCCAATAACTCTTTATCCAGCTGTGCACTTGTTTTCTTTTGAAGGCACAGTGCTGCTTAGTCATGTGTGCATGCAAAGGTCATGGACTGTAGGTAGACATTCTACCATTTTGTTATGGTGGGCCTTAAACAATGTATTTTTAAAAGAAGCCTTGAAAGAGCATTTGGGTTAAAGAATATATATAAGCATCATTGTTATATATTATTAACTGCACGTGTTATTTGTATCTCTGGCATGTCATGTTATTTTCTGCATCTTTTTTATTTTCAGGAATACAAAAATAGAAACAAAAGAATACAACTGTGACTTAGGAAAGTGTGGATTTGTGCCATTCCTAAATTATTCTGCATTTAGAGGGAAACGAGATTAGAGTTTATTTGTTTATTTTTAGGTCTTGGAATTTACCCATGAAGAAGTGCTATCAAATCAGAAACAATGATGAGCAGATTTGAAAATCCTTACAATCATGAACCAAAACATATCCTCTGTGGAAATATTCACATTCACAAGTTCAGGATGTGTGGATCTGAGGAAAGTACAGATCTTGATCGCTCTGATCCTGCAGGCATGCTGCAGAGGTTAAGCCAGAATGGAGATTTGGAAGAATTGTCTTATAAGCAAGCAAGCAAGAAAGAAATACTGGCTCTGTATTACTACCATATAGATTTATTTAAAACATTTATATATCATATCTTTACAAAGTTCATGGCTGGTCACATAAGAACAGTATTAAAAATGTGGGTAAATGTAATAGAATGTAATTCCAGGTTCTCTCTCAATACACCATGATTTATTCTAAAATATCAGCTTGCTTTCTCTCTGGTAAAGTTTCTGGTCTTGCTACACTGTTAAACTCTGCTATGGTCTGCATTTTTCTTTTTAGTTTGTTTTGCACAGTTTTCTCTAGCCCTCATCACTGCTGAATGTAGTCTGTCCATGTGTGTGTCTGTGCATGCTTTGCAAAAAAATTCTCCTGCATTTTTTCAAACATTGCCAATGAATCAAACAAATTGCATGCAGCAATCATCAAAGTTAGGAGAAATTTTCAAGAGGTAGCGTTCAAATAAGTTTTTTTGCATAATAGAACCATTGAGCAGGATTCAACTAACTGGTCTTAGTAGTGAAAACTCATGCAAATGCAATGGGGCTTTCCTGCATCGGTGGATTGGCTTGGAGCAGGGGAGCAACAGGAGAACCCCCAGAACAGAGTCCTGGGTGAGGGAGAGAAGGGAGATCATTCCATCAGGCAAACAGAAATGTTTGTACTGATGGAGCAATATCCTTTGTGCTATGTTGACTTTCTCCAATTGAAATTGATGAAGATAACTAGGTTAGGGCCATTAATTTCAACAGGTCTACTCTGAGTAAAACTCAGAGTAATACCACCTATTGAAATTCTTGGCTGGATTTTATATGTATAGTTATCACCCAATGTTTATACTACTTTTCCAGAAAAAGAGGTTCCAGAGCTCACCGCAAACACCTCCCTTGTTCTCTTATAATGGCAGTGGCACCCACCTGACAGGTGCCGGAACTGAGTTCCAGTGAGTTCTGGCTGAAAAAAGTCTTGCCTATTGTGTGTTTCTTCCTCCCAACAGTCTTAAGTGTGACCTGAAACCTGCATAGCACCTTGCAGAGCTTCCTTTCAATATCTACTACCTCTTCCCAGTCTGTCTCAAGACTGGCTAGATGCAAGTTTCATGGCTTCACCATCAGCCAACTTCTCTCCTCTCCCCTCACTTGTTCTGTTTGACATCTAGCCTGATTCCAGAAAACTTGAAAGACTGCACACTCTTTTGTAATATTTGGGTTGACCTATTAAAGGTACAACCCCAACGTAGATTTTGATATTTGTTTAATGACCCAACACAGCTGTCTTTATTTTCTGTATTGTACAGCATTCCCCTCATTACAAAAATAAAAATAAAATCATATACAGTACATATCCTGCAGTACCTCAGTTGTTAAAACCCAGGGAAGTGAAATGTGAAAAACTTGGCTCTTAGCATTTTGAATAGAGGTTTTCCATTCAAGCACATCAAAGCAAATTGTACACACGGCTTTTCAGAATGAATCATAATTGTACCTTAAGTGCTAATTGTTACAAAGACACAGAATTGTGTCTAAAGCACTCTGTAATAAATCAGAAAACTGCAGTTTGCTGAGGAAAAGCATCAATGCCACATACCCAAGTCTCCCTTGATAGCATGCATTCAGAAACAGAAACAGCTGAACCACCAGGGAAGAAGCTTTAACCTCATTCCCCACAAGCACCTGGTTGGTGGCCCATGGGGGCATTGAGTACTGGCAGGTAAGGAAGTGGGTGAGAAAATATTGAGGCATTATTGGGTGGAGGGCATCCTTCAGGGTCCTACCAGTGCTTTGTGCCTGGGGGAACTTGAGGTGCACTTCAGGCCTGGCATGCACATTTTAGGTGAATGCTTAACAGTGTGGTGAGCCAATATGGTGTAGTGGTTAAAAGCGGTAGTCTCGTAATCTGGTGAACTGGGTTCGATTCCCCGTTCCTCCACATGCAGCTGCTGGGTGACCTTGGGCCACTCACACTTCTCTGAAGTCTCTCATCCTCACTCACCTCACAGAGTGTTTGTTGTGGGGGAGGAAGGGAAAGGAGAATGTTAGCCACTTTGAGACTCCTTCGGGTAGTGATAAAGTGGGATATCAAATCCAAAACTCAAACTCTCAGTGGGGCCTAGCTGCTCGTGCTGGTTTCAGCTCCAAGACTGAAATAGCAAGGAGGAAGTTAATTCATCCCCATCCATCAATGGGGAGCCACAGCCTACACCTGCAACACATGCCTAAGGGAGGCTTCTCTACCTGAATTAGCTGGTTAATTGATTTACTGTTGGTTTACAGTTCCTCCACCTAGTGTTCCAGCTCTCTCTCATGAGTCTTCCTTCTGGGTGTGTGGGCAAATGGGTGCAAGCCACTGTGGAGATTATTTGTCCAGGAGGACAGAGAATATCTTTGAAAATATAAAGTCAAACATTCAGAAAAGATACATCACTTGGCAATTCATTCTTATTACTGTCTACAGTGATGGAATCCATTTAATTTTTATATATATATATATATATATATATATATATATATATATATATATGCAGGTTTTGGTGTCTTCGGGTGTCTTCCCGTGTAAGAGTTGGGGTGTCTAGGCGACGTTTCGACGAGGTCTCACTCGTCATCTTCAGGCTGGTGCTTTCGGCTTCTTGTTACTAGAACAGAGCAGGATCTCAGTGTTTGAGTTCCTATAAATACTGTTGAGGGGGTGTGGTGTATAGCCTCCAACGTTCTGGGCAGAGAGGGAGTTCCCAGGTTAGTGTGCCTTTTCTTCTTTTGTTCCTTAATTACTTGAGGGATATCTTGAGTGATTTCTTGAGTGATATTCTGAGTACCACTTAGGAGGGTCATTAGGTGTGGATTAGTTGCTAAAGCTTTCGTGTCTTGACCTCTTGAGCTTGTAAAGAGTTTTTCTGAGAAGATGGCTGTACTGCACTTAGTTGTGCTCTGGCTTGGCTTCGTGTATAGGGGCGAGCTGTGGTTTTGTGCCCTGTGCCAGCCAGATCTGTGTAGGGATTGCAGGGGGGTGCAGCATCCGGAGGTGCCACTATGGTTTGGCTACTGGATGGTGTCTGTACTTTATCTGTGGAGAGGGTCTGGGTTTGGGTCTGGTGTGGTTGATTGGAGATGGCGTTCTGTGTGTCTCTGGTTCTGGTGTCGGTTTTTGTGGGGAGGGCTAATTTCCAGATGTCTGGCAGGCGGGACGTGTCGTCACGCTTGTTCATGTTGTGAGGGTGTTTCTCTATCTCGATGGCTTCCATGATTATTCTCTTGTGGTGATGTTCCGCTCAAGCTCAAGAGGTCAAGACACGAAAGCTTTAGCAACTAATCCACACCTAATGACCCTCCTAAGTGGTACTCAGAATATCACTCAAGAAATCACTCAAGATATCCCTCAAGTAATTAAGGAACAAAAGAAGAAAAGGCACACTAACCTGGGAACTCCCTCTCTGCCCAGAACGTTGGAGGCTATACACCACACCCCCTCAACAGTATTTATAGGAACTCAAACACTGAGATCCTGCTCTGTTCTAGTAACAAGAAGCCGAAAGCACCAGCCTGAAGATGACGAGTGAGACCTCGTCGAAACGTCGCCTAGACACCCCAACTCTTACACGGGAAGACACCCGAAGACACCAAAACCTGCATTCCTGTACCCGTGAAAATCTACGAAAGCAAATATATATATATATATATATATATATATATATATATATATATATATATTTGCAAAAATGACTCTGTGAGACCTTACTTACATTTGTTTGATAACCCTCCTTCCTCCCATGCATGGGGAGTTCTCTCGTATAATACTCATCCTCTGAAAGGCTGAAAGATAGTCACTTTCCCAAGGTTAGTCAATGAACTTCATGGTTGAATGGGACTATGAATCTGAGTTTCCCACATTAAAATCTAATAGTCTAGGCATCATAATTCACTGAATCACTGTTGTTTCCACATTACTTACAGTTGAGCTACTGTGGCTAAAATAGAAACTCAGGTTGCTTCCAGACTGCTGCTATTTTCAGATGAGATTCAATCACACACTGGTAAGTACAGGTTGCACAATTATACTCCATTGGAAGGTCTTGCACAACCAACCCACTTCTCCAAAAGATCAGACTTTTTGCCATAAGTAAAGTGGGTTGGAAATGTCCTGGATAACACTTGCTTTGATGCAACTTTATCTTGCCTCCCCACAAATGATTCTAAATCAATGCTCGTTAAGCAGCCAGTGTCATCAATTCTCCCTGCATACAAAGCATGAGTGCTCCATAAACAAGTAGCTTAAAAGTGCCCTCAGTCACATGGACTGTGGTGGAATTTCAACTCTCTTTGCGGCCATGCAGCTGCCTAGCCAATGGGCCATATTCCTTTCTGCTTCATACATCATTTCTCTGTTTTTAAACTCTGTTTTACAGAGTAGATGCTGCAGAGGTGGTGGTTCCATTTAAAAACGTGTTATCCTCAGTAAAACTAGCAGTGTGGTAAACTGTCCATTTGTTTTCATGAGTAGTAAGAGAGCTGAGTAGGGAAAGGAGAAGGGAGAAAAGTATGGTCTGACATGGTCTCTTAGAACTTTTGATATTGCTATGGATTTAATCATTGATCAAGTTGTGCAACTCTTGGAGTCATCAGGTGGGATCCAGCTAACAATAGTGTTTCCTGCTCCATGCTCAGAACACCCAGCATTTTCCTCACTGCACACAACTCAATGCCATCCTCAAACTCAGCCATACTATTCAACCATCTCCACTTAGGTTTCCCTGGCCTGAACATTCCTTCTCCTCCTTTCCCTTGGCAACAGCAATGTGTTCCTGCTTCTTACACTCTCAAGACTGCCACACACCCTTTTGCCAACAGTTTTGCGCCCTTTCACAAAAGGATGCAAAAAACAACAACAACCCAACAACAACAACTAAAAAGAGGAGGCATTCTATTCAGGGCAAAAATGTTTGTGGAGCAACATCCACCCTATTTTTATTAGAAATTAGATGACAGATAAGCTAGCTCCATAGCACCTCTCATTTTGAAGAAGTTAGACTGCAGTCCTAACCATGTCTACTGCTAGCCATGTAAGTGCCCTTGCATTTAAGGGAGCTTAGTCCCAGGTTAGGGTGAGAGCCTGCAGCTATTGCACTTCGAACCATGTTACCTGTGATGATGACAAATCCAGTCATTTTTAACAGAGAATATATTTTTCTGGCATTTTCTGCCTAGCTCTTACAGCTATTCTTTCATGTGCAAACATCGCCTCCCCCCACTTCCTATTTCACAAAGTCAATATGCTCTTGGTGTAAGCACAGACTGCTTGGAACTAAAGTCAAAAGAAGTAGATAATGGGTGGGTTGTTGCTTTGGTTTTTTAAAAAAAATCATTTTCAAAAGGCTGTCAGAGGTTTTCTTTGCTTTTATTTGTGACTGTTGGGCCATTTCCACTTTTATTTCAATGTCCCTAAGTCAAACATCTTTGTACTCGGTGAGCAATTGCATTTAATAAATCCTGTTAGCATCTCTTCTCTTTTACTGACAAGGACCTTCAGCCTTTATATTTTTCTACAGAATATTTCATTTTTGAACTGTCCCTCTCTCCATCCCTACCCCCAAGCTTCTAAAAAGTCTCCGTAAATGACTTTCCCAAACTTTGCTTTCAGATACATTTGAAGAAGGATTCTTGCTTTGAGACACAAATCCTCTGCACCAGATATTTGTTTGCATTGCCTCCCACACGCAGAAAAAATACTTATCGTAATCTCCTGGGAGCCCCAGATATATTTCTCTTGATAGAAGTGCAATATGACTCTCTCTATGTACTCTGTAGAAGTGGTGAGTTCATCAAAGGTAAAATGATCTGAGACTACTTGGGAATGGCTCTAATTTTCAGTCCTTTAACAGGATAGACCTTAGAGGCAACCTTCATCAAAGGGTCTATGCAACCTGCCCAGCGTGTTTTTTCACAAGTGAGTCAATGGGTTTGTTGCTAGGTAAGGATGGGGGGTTAGAAAGCAGAGGGATGTAGATGTTGGAACATGCCTGGGGGGCACATGCAGCCCTGGGGATGAGACAAACCTCTCTGAGTGCCTTCCTTATGAAGCGCAGCCCAGGACATTCTCCAGTCTTCAGTCCCGGTGCACAGTAGCGACACATATCAAAAGATATGTGCACACTCTATCAGCAGAGTATAGCAGAGACGACATGGAGCTTAGGAGTGTGCATTTTATGTATTTATTAAGCAATATATGCAGGACAAAGCAATAATGGCGTCCTCTCACTTATACTCCGAGAGAGAGAGAAAGTAAATAGAAAAGTACAATACAAACGGAAGAGATAAGACTGGCTTCCGTTCTCACACTTCCCAAGCCTCGAAAGTAAACACAGACATGTGATGTAACAATCACACATCCAGCAACGGAGGAGTGAAATGCTGACATCAGAGACAATCATCAACTGGTCAGTCTTACAGACCAAGGCTGTGTACACACCATACATTTAAATCACTTGACTTCCTCCCAAGAATCTTGGTAACTGTACCTTGTTACAGGGAACTGTTGCTTTGCCAGGGGTGTACTACAGTTACCAGAATTCTTTAAATATATGATTTGTATGCTGCACAAAGCTGAATCCACACTGCTAGCAATAGTCTAGAGGCAGTGGGCATCCCTGTCCATTGGCATCTGCTGGCTCCACCACCATGGAGGCCCCTGCTGTATCCAAAGAAAGTACAGCAGAGGCAATGTTCTCATAGGTGGAGAGCCTCAAAGCAGGGTATTTAGGAAGCAAAGGTAGAGTTAGGCCAGCCAAGGATCTACTGAATCCTAAACTGGTCTAGCATCTGGAAAGAAGCCCAATCCAGGCCTGTCTGGTGCACCAGCCTTAAGCTGGTATACAAAAGGAGGGCAGGATTTTACCCCCTCCTTGACACAAACACCTTCCACCCTGCCTGCTGTGAGTGATGACTCTACCATTCCATTCTGTTTCACTGCTCCCTAGCCAGCATTGGGAATGCTCTGTAAGGTCCTTCTGTTAATGTATAATTTAATGAATGCATAAGTTATTTAACAGCATTTATAGAACACTTAATCTGAAAAAGGAAAAAAGATCTAAGGTAACTACATGAAATAGTGTAAAATGATGATTTCACTTAAATAGCAAATAAACAGACACAAGACTCTCTTCCAAAGATACAGAGATTAAAAGGGATTTTGAACTTGGGTAAGAACTATAGTGGTTATGACTACCTCTTTTGCTGGAAGACATGTAAAATAGAAATTCACCCTTTGATACTATCATAAACAAGTCTTCCATAGTCATAAATACACATTTCCCTATCATGCCACAGTTAGGCTATAACTCCACGTTCTCTTGTGCATGTGAAACAATAAAATGTATTTTTCTTGTTGTATTGATGCTGTATCTTTAAAACAATTTCAAAGAACTAAATTATTGTAGCTCCTAAAGTATTGCAAGAACTTTGCCTGAAACAGATGTCCTCCCACACTGCTACATTTAGCGTTTGCTATGATAATCTTTAAAACACTGAGAAACTTACTCATCACTCAGCAGTCAGCTGCTAAGTAACCAGCAGAATCAGGTTTTAGAACCCCAGAAACTCTGCTCTGTTGTAGGTAGTAAGAGGAATAGCAGCTGGAACATATTCTTATTCTACTGAATATGTCATTTCATTGCTTTTATACTGTATTTTTGTTGATTTTCATTTCAAGCTGCTTTAAGTATGATTTTAATAATTGTGTATATTAAATCTAATCTGAGTAAATATCTTAATGCTTATGGTTAAAAAAAAGTAGTACAGTGGTACCTTGGTTCTCAAACTTAATCCGTTCTGGAAGTCCATTTCAAAACCAAGGCATGCTTTCCCATAGAAAGTAATGGAAAAGGAATTAATCCGTTCCAGACTTTTAAAAACAACCCCCTAAAGCAGCAATTTAGCATGAATTTTGCTATCTAACGAGGCTATTGATTGATAAAATGAAAGCAATAATCAATGTACTGTACTATAAAATAAATAAGACAGTATTATAGATGATTTTTTAAAAAACAAAAACATTTCTTACCTGCACTGATGATAGTCATTGTTTGGATGGGGGGCTTTTATTCATTTCCACAGTCACACAATCAATCAATCAATCAATCAGTAAGTGAACTGGGTTCCACACAGTCACAAAAACAAATTAATGGAAAAAGCCTCAAAAACAAAAATGCAAAATAAATAGCAAAAACCAAAAACGCCAAACTTAATCCATTCCGGAAGTCTGTTTGACTTCTGAAATATTTGAAAACCAAGGCGCAGCTTCTGATTCATGCAGGTGCCCCAGAAACAATAACGGACAGCTGCATCAGACATTCAGCTTCTGAAAAACGTTTGAAAACCGGAACACTTACTTCCGGGTTTTTGGCGTTTGGGAACCAAAGCGTTTGGGAACCAAGGTATAATGTACGGTGTGTTAAGGGAGGGTGCAGACACCACCTGGGAGCCAAAATTGGGAGCCACCTGCCTCCATACCCCTGTTTCCCTTTCGTTCTGAGAAAGGCCAAAGGGGAGTCCCTTTTTAGAGTCAGGCATTTTGGACCAAATAGCCACAAATGGCTGGCTGTGGTAGCTTCAATTCCCCCCCCCAATGCATTTTACAAAGCATTCTAAATTTAAAAAGTATTTGTAGCTGCTGCAGAATGCCTGGCTCTGGAGAAGACTGGTTTCTCAAAGTTATTTGTAATCCACCAGGGAGAGGAACAATTTCAAGTCAGATTCAATCAATTTACACGAAGATAGTCCTTTTTACTTCTAAATAACGAGTTCCGAATTTGCACGGTAAAAACCAACTTCTTTTAAAGTCCCCCTTTCAGTGCTTCCCGCTTATCAGGGTCTTTGCTTTGATCTTAAGCAGAGTCGGAAGACGGACTTCCTTTTAACTTCTCCCGTTTTCAGCCGAATTCAGAAATTTAGTCCCCAAATCTTGTAGTTCTTACTCACGAGTATGTTGTTGAAGTCGAATGTTCAAAGAAGAAAGGTCAGCGCTCATCAGCAGCAGCCGCGCGGCTTCACTTCCGAGGAAAGAGCGATGAACTCACAGCACCGCTCCCCCTTTCACGTTCCGGAGCCCCTTACGGGGTTTCTTCTTCGTTTCCAGGGTCGCTCTTGGTGCCCGCCGAGTCCCACAACCACAAGCTCACTCTGCCTGTGGGTTTTCTTGACGGGTCTCCGCTCTGCCGTAGCGGACGACCCTTTTCCTCAGAGCCCCTCTTCACAGCGCGAAGAGGACCGCCATTGCCATTTCGCGCCGCCTCCGGAAGTCCAAAGGGGAGTCCCTTTTTAGAGTCAGGCATTTTGGACCAAATAGCCACAAATGGCTGGCTGTGGTAGCTTCAATTCCCCCCCCCCCAATGCATTTTACAAAGCATTCTAAATTTAAAAAGTATTTGTAGCTGCTGCAGAATGCCTGGCTCTGGAGAAGGATCCCTCTTTGATTTTCTTAGAGCCCAGAGGTCACGAGAAGCGAGAAATAATATTTTTTAAAATAATGAAGGTGGGAAGGAATACTGTAGCAATGGCTTCTGCTGCAAATAAATAAATGGGAACTCATGGGGTTCCTGCAGCTGGGAAAGGGGTCCAAGTTTCAAGCAACATATTGAGTGAAAATAGTTCTGCCTTATACCAAGTCAGACCACTGGTCTATCAAGCTCTGCACTGTCTACACTGACTGACAGAGGCTCTCTATGGCTTCGGATGAGGAACCTCTTCAGATCTACCTGAAGATGCTAGGGATGGAAACTGGGACCTCCTGCATTCAAAGCAGTTGCCCTGCAACATAGCTCTGGCCCCGTTATATCACAGGACATAAAATCATCCAAATATTATTGTGTCTGATTTGCTAAACTTTCTGTGTGATAGAACCGTTCAGTTTATATACTGCTGAAGCAATTCTAAAGATCTGGGCTACAAAGGGTCTCAGAAGTCAAACTGCAAAATCCAGTTATTGAGACCTTCCCTAGCTTAGTGACCACCAGATATTTTGAACTTCAGCTCCAAGCAGCCCCAGTCAAGGGTGATGAGAGTTGTAGTCTAAACATTTGGAGGACACAAAGTTAGGGAAGGCTGATTTACTGTATGAATAACTTTGATGTCTCTGTCCCAAGACATATTTCTATATGCTTGGTTGGTCTGAAAGCCAAAGACGCGCTCCTGAATGGCCAATAGCAGCTGAGATGGTGGTTACAAAGTCGCATCTCTGTTCTTACTGTTGAGTTTCTAAACACTCATTAGTGGGGAAATGTCTGCTTCTCATGTAGAGTCTACTATCAGCTTCCAATGATTCTTTGATAGGGACCCAAACTATCAAGTTGAATTTCAAAGAAGTCATTTTCATTGGTCCATCTGGTTCTTGCTGCTTCTTAGCCAATGACAATTATTATTATATTATCACAGAATAATAAAACATGTGGTCAAGAATCCACTCTTTATGGCAAATAAGCAAAGCAAACCATAGAATCATAGAATTGTAAGGAACCCTCAGGGTCATCTAGTCAAACAATATGCAGCTGTCTCATACGGGGAATGAACCTGCAACTTTGACATTATCAGCACCATAAGATCACCAGTGATTCTTCAACATCAACTTTGTCCGACTGGTCATGTTGTACGGATGCCTGATTATCGTCTTCCAAAGCAACTACTCTATTCCGAACTTAAAAATGGAAAGTGTAATGCTGGTGATCAACAAAAGAGGTTTAAAGACTGTCTCAAGGCAAATAATAATAATAATAAAATGTAGTATAAACACCAACAACTGGGAAACACTGGCCTGCAAGCGCTCCAGTTGGAGAACAGCCTTTACCAAAGGTGTTGTGGACTTTGAAGACACTCAAACTCAGAACCCAAGGGAGAAACGTGCTAAGAGGAAGGCACGCTTGGCAAATCCACACCATGATCAACTCCCAACCGGGAACCAATATCCCTGCTGTGGAAGGACGTGTGGGTCCAGAATTGGCCTCCACAATCACTTACGGACTATTGTTAAAACCATGTTTATGGAAGACGATCTTACTCAGCTACAAGTGATCGCCAAAGAAGAAGAAGAATGCTCTAACCAACTGAGCTATCCAGGCTATGTCATCTACTGACTCACTTTCCACCTCTTGCATTATTCTTCCAATCTCTTAAAAATAAATTAAGCACATCAAGGGTTGCTTTGCATGCAGGTACTGACATCTGGCCTTCAGGATTCTATTGCTAATGTGGTAATATGGCTGAAATTTCACTGCAGAAATAATAATGAAGGCCGCCTTTAACAGTTTGCATTTTATAACGTCACTGTAAAAATTTAATGTGTGCCGTATTATGGGAGTAACGTAAGCCATAAAATCAGGCAGTCCACCAGCCAGTAAAACAAAGTGGTATTAGGAGTGAAGTGTCTGGTTGGATTTAATACGAATGCTCCTTGAAAACTGGAACAAAATAGGGGGGTTGTTCCTTGTCCTTATTCAGCACAACCCAGTCCTCTAAATTATATTGGAGTGATCAAGAGATCCAGCTCCCCGAATTGCAGGACTTCTCTGAGATTTCAGCTTCCCACAATCCATTAGTCCTCCTTAGGGAGCAATGTCAATTATACTATCATCAATGCAAATGGCATTTTAAAGAGGCCCTGAAGCAAGCAAAGCATGTTAATGCCAATCAGAGGTGCCAATGTTCAGTGCACGACTCCTAGGAGCTCTTTAGCCCATTCTGCATCTCTATTTGATTGGCTTTTCTCCTGGCATGTTCCGTGACCCCTCTCTGCCTTTGTCACTCAAAATCACCCATCAAAACGATCTATTTTCCAGAGCCAGACAGTGTGGAATTCACGAGTGGCAGCTGCAAAGAGATAAACTCCCATAAAGGGAGTGTGATAATGAGAAGTCTCCCAGTTTTCTGTGCATGATGGGTTATTCTTATTAAGATAAAATGTTTTCCAAATGCTTCTCAGAAACTGGTGGTGGAAAACTTTACTTAATAAGAGAGTGTAATGGAATATTAATAGACTATAATTGCAGGTTGAGGGATTTGGTTCCAGGTGGGGGCTCACCCTGTCATTTCATGATTAGAATCCCTTCATGGGTGGAGAGGAACTGCTCCTTGTAGAACAACATCAATATCCTCTGATAGCTCATACATCACACAACATGCTTTCTCTGTAGACAGGGATAAAGCATCCATATGAATGCAAAAGGAAGGATTTTTACCCTCCTGGTGGGGTAGTGTTGTGCCTGGTTCCTCGATGGATTTGGAGGCATGTGGTCAGGAGTGACCTAGTGCACACTGCAACCAGATGCTAGCTGGGAGTGGGGCAAGTGTAGAGTATTTAAGCCTGCACCACCCCTAGCCAGCGCTCTTATCAGGTAGTTTTAGTTGGTGTCAGGGGTTCAGGAGCAGAGGCACAGGAAAGGGAGGAAACAGAGAGCGAGGGGGAGGAATCCAAAGGAAATATGAGCGATGACAGCGGCCCGAGATCTCCGAGTCTTTCCAGTGAATCGGAAGATTCACAGAAAGGGGAGCCAGTGCTCAGAGCAAGGGGGGCGCCTAGGGGGACACACCAGGAAGAAGGGACCAGAGGAGACTCAGAGAGCAGCAGTTGGAAATCGGGACCAGCTTCCCCACCAGAGCACAGTAGGGGGGAGGGGTCGCAGGCATCGGGAGCTGGCGGCTCGCCGCAAGCGGGAAGGCAGGAGTTAGGATTGGCCACACCTCCATCGGGGAGCGAGGAAACGGTCAAGAGGAAGGTCGAAGGCTGCGCGCGCGCGCCAAGTTCAAATGCACAGGAAGGCGGCACAGTAAGCAGTCCGGATAGGGAGCCAGGTCCTAAAGCCCGCCGCAAAGAGGGAGCAGAGTCCGGGGGGTTGGCGTCAGAAGAGTCCAGGAAGGAAGAGACCACGGGGGGTAGAGGGACCCAGAGGAGGAAGGGAAGAAGGAAGAGGTGGAGTAAGGCTAGAGTATTAAGTTGGTGTACAGGAGGCGGAGACTCAGACGGAGCTTCGCTGGTCTAGCTTCTAAGACGTAGAGCTGCACGCTGCGGCTTGAAAATGGAACTTGTAACTCAATAAAGACTTTTGTACAGTAATACCGGCTAGCGTGGTCCTCTGTGAGCTGGGACCTGGAAGCAGCTCTGACAGTAAGCTCCGTCCCCAGTTGCACCAAAAGCCTCGCAGCGTGAGTGGACGCAGCGAGGGGTGAAGATTGGTGCTTTGCGAGCTCACGAAAGTCGGACGAGATGAATACTGAACAGCAGATAGCAGCCCTGCAAAATGCAGTGTCACATCTAAACACTGAGATACTCGCATCCAGGAAGAGGGAAGAAGAAACGGCCGCCGCCTACAAGGATCTCCAAGTCAGGTTGGAAGTGCTTACAAAGCAGGGGCAACCGGGACCCAAATCGGAGGGAATTGGGCTGGGGAGAAGAGGAGGCAGCCTTGTATCTCATTTCGATGGGAATTTACAGCAGTACCCCAACTTCCGAGCAGATGTGCAGTTTGCGCTGCAACTGCTGGACAAAGACTTTAGAGATGAGCAAGAGAAGGTGGGGTTTATTCTATCCCATTTGCATGGAGACGCTAAAGCGTGGCTGCGCAATCTGTGGAGAGATAAGGATCCGGCACTCCGAAGTGCGGATGCCTTCATTAAAGCGATGGATTCGTGTTTTTTATCAAATATAGACGTTGATATCGCCAGAAAAGAGATACATGGGCTGAAACAAGGGAGGGCCAGTGTAAGGCAGTATCATTCCCGCTTTTTTGCACTGGTCAGTGCACTGGAATGGGACAAAGATTCAGCTCCAGTCAGAGACCTTTTCTGGGAAGGTTTGAACAGTGCAGTAAAAGACGAAATTGCGAGGGGGGAGAGACCCCGGAGTACTCAGGAGATCGTTCAGAGGGCGCTGACGATTGGGGTGCGGCTAGAAGACCGTCCATGGAGCAGGGACGAAGGGCGTGGAGGACGTGAGGCGGCAAGAGCACCTTCCTTCTTTCCCAGGGATGCAGCGCGTGCGCACTCCACGCCTCCGCCAGGAGGAGGGGGGGAACCTATGGAGGTTGGAGGTGCCAGGGCTCAATCAGCAACCAGAGCCCTAGCACCGGGAGCAGTCAAAGCGAAGCCTCCTAGAGGGAACAGGAAGTGCTACCTCTGTGACAGTCCTCAGCACATGGTGAAAGAGTGTCCCCAGAGGCTCCACAAGCACACTGCAGCCTCCGCGACGGTAACAGAAGCAACTCAGCAGAGAGAACCACAGCAGGGAAACGACGGAGTCTGGCTGGAAACAGAGGCACTGGGGCCCAGCCAGACGAGTCAGTGAAGCAGTCCCCAGAGATTTTGCAGCCCACAGACCCCCTCCCGCCCAAACCAGTAGTGCAGCTCACCGCATCGCTCCAGCTACCCAATGGACTTACAATGGAAGTGCCAATTACCATTGACTCTGGTAGCAACGCGGACTTTATAGGACAGGATTTCATCGAGCAGCACAATATAACGCTACTGCCAGCCACGCTGCCCCTGAAGGTTGTCACAGTGGATGGCAGGGAATTGCTAGGGGGGCAGGTGGTGAAGCAAACGCCACCGATGGTGATGCAAATTGGCAATCACAGAGAAGTCATCAGCTTTAATGTCACCCAGCTGTCGGACACGCCTATAGTATTGGGCATGAGTTGGCTGGACAGGCACAGTCCAACGTTGGCTTGGTACCAGCGGCAACTAACCTTCGGCTCCTCTTACTGTGCAGAACACTGCATCCTGTCCAGACCGGAGGGGGAAGAAGAGGACGCACAGCTGCAATTGGGCACGCTGCAAGCAGTCCCCCGCAAGTACGCAGAATTTTTGGAAGTTTTCTGCGAGAAGGAGGCGGACAAGCTGCCTCCCCACAGGCCCTATGACTGCAAGATTGACCTCCTGCCAGGGGCGACGCTGCCGACAGGGAAACTGTATTCCATGTCTGAAGATGAGATGCAGGAACTCAGGGAGTTCATAGATCATAATTTGGAGCGCGGATTCATCCGGGAGTCCAAGGCAGTGGGGGGCAGTCCCGTATACTTTGTGAGGAAGAAGGACACGCCCCAGAAAAGACTTGTGGTGGACTATCGGATTTTGAACTCGAAAACCAAGCCCACAGCTTTCCCCATGCCCAAAATCGACGACCTCCTCGCGACGGTGCGCAAGGGACGCGTGTTCACCAAGTTGGATCTGCGAGGGGCGTACAACCTTATTCGCATACGGGAGGGCGACGAGTGGAAGACGGCGATGTTCACACCCCTGGGCACCTACGAGTACTGAGTTATGCCATTTGGATTACAAAATGGTTCCCACTGTTTTCAAGCTTTCATGCATCACGTGTTAGCGGGGCTCCTCTACAAGAAGTGTGTCTGCTTTCTGGACGACATCCTGATATTTTCAGAATCTCAGGAGGTTCACAACAGTGACGTCAAGGAAGTTCTGCAAAGGCTACGGGAGCATAGACTGTACGCCAAGCTGGAGAAGTGCCAGTTCGACGTGACGGAGGTGGATTTCCTGGGCTACAAATTGTCGGACAAGGGGCTCGCCATGGACAGCGCCAAGGTTCGCGCAGTGTTGGACTGGAAGAGCCCGCGCAGCCGGAAGGAGGTCCAGCGGTTTGTCGGTTTTGCCAACTTCTATCGCAAGTTCATCAAAGGGTTCGCGATGCAGACAGCGGCCATTACCGACACGCTCAGCTCCAAGAAGAAGAAATTCATCTGGACGGAGCAGGCGGAGCAGTCCTTTCGGAAACTCAAGCGTCTCTTCGCGTCCGAAGAGCAGCTACTGCATGTAAATCCCGGCAAACCGATGAGGGTTGAAACAGACGCCTCAGACAGAGCCGTGGGAGCAGTCCTGTTGCAGCAAGACCCGCATGGGGATTGGAGGCCGTGCGCCTTCTACTCCAGGAAGCTCAGCAAGTCGGAGCAGAACTACGCCATCTGGGACAGGGAGTTGCTTGCCATTCATGCAGCATTCAAGGCGTGGAGGCACTTCCTGATCGGAGCCAAACACCCAGTGCAGGTCCGCACGGACCATAAGAATCTGGAGTACTGGCGCACGGCGAAGTTCCTGAACCAGAGGCACATACGTTGGGCGGAGTTCTTTGCGGATTTCGACTTCAGGATAGAGTACGTCCCTGGTGACAACAACGTCATGGCGGATGCACTGTCCAGGAAGCCGCAATACCTCGAGGAGGCGACGCCAGCGGCGGCCAAGCACATTTTCGCACCAGAAGCGTGGGCGTGCGCTTCGGCAACCGTAGACCTGGATGCTGTACGTAGCGCGCTGCAGGAAGACTCCTTCGCACGAGCGAAGATGGAGGAGGTGCACAGAGGCACGGCGAAGGGCGACGAGTTCCAGATACGCGAGGGGTTGCTCATCCGCAAAGGGGCCCTCTACGTGCCGGGAGACGACCTCCGCGCCAAGGTACTGCAGCAGTTGCACGACGCACCCACCGCCGGGCACTTTGGCACAGAAAAGACGATAGAATTAGTCGCCAGAGACTTCTGGTGGCCCAAGATGCGGGGGGAGGTAGCGGATTACGTCGCGAGGTGCGACACCTGCCAGAGGGCTAAGCCAGTGCATAAACCGCCGGCGGGACTGCTGGAACCGCTACAAACTCCGCTCGAACCGTGGGAGAGGGTGGCCCTGGACTTTGTCACGGATCTGCCCAGCTTGAGGGGCAAGACAGCAGTGCTAGTGGTGGTGGACTTGTTAACCAAAATGGCACATTTCATTCCGTGTGCGAAGGTGGCCACAGCGGAACAGACCGCCAAACTGTTCATAGATCACGTGTTCAAGGTTCACGGGCTGCCTCGGTCTATACTGTCCGACCGGGGGCGACAGTTCATCTCGAACTTCTGGCAGAAGCTGATGGGCATCCTGAACGTCAAGATCAACCTAGCGTCGGCGAGACACCCGCAGACCAACGGACAAGCGGAGCGGGTCAATGCCATCATGCAGCAGTACCTGAGATGTTACGCAAATCAACAGCCTGCAACGTGGGTGGACTACCTGCCACTCGCCGAGTTCGCCTACAACAACACGAAGCACGTGTCCACCGGGGTGACGCCGTTCTTCGCCAACAATGGGAGGCATCCCAGAACCTTCCCGGGACTAGAGAGAGTGGGGGAGGGGGAGCCACAGGCAGCGGACGCTTTCGCGTCAGAGTTGCAGGAGGTCCATGACCAGCTTCGAAGGCAGTTAGAGCTAGCTAAGCACGCATACAAACTGCAGGCTGACAGACACAGGAGGGTTGGGGAAGAAATACAGGTGGGAGACTGGGTTTGGTTGGCAGCCCAGGCAGTGCCGGCCAGATCGTTAGCGAAAAAGAAGCTCGGACATAAGCAGCTGGGGCCCTACCATGTCGAGGCACAGGTCAATCCGGTGGCTTTCCGGCTGAGACTTCCGGAGGGATCCAGGATGCATCCGGTATTCCATAGATCAGTGCTCACTCCCTACAAGGCACCTCACAGGTTTCAAGAGCCGGGGACGGCACCGAGCCCGCTCAGGGAAAGGACCACGCAGGGGGGGTCGCCAGCGGGGGAGCCCATCAATGAGGTCACAGAGATTTTAGACTCTAGATGGGGGGAAGAGGGAGTAGAATACCTTCTCGCCAGAGAGGGCACCCCAGCCAGTGCCAACAGCTGGGTGCCGGGCTACGCTTTGGAAGAACCTCTGCTCAAAGACGAGTTTCATGCCCTTTTCCCACACAGACCCATGCCAGCCGAGTTTTTCGACGACTGGCTTTTCACACCCACGCTTTCCGCCAGCACGTTCCGGGGGTTTGACTCGGACGAGGAGCCGACACTGGGCACACGCTCCCCGGAGGGGTCACCCTCGGGATCTGCCTCAGAACCCTCGTATTGGTGGGATGATCGACCAGAGGAACAGTGGCGCAGGAAGTGGCTGGAGGGTCCCGGGCGAGCAACGCCCCCAGGAGGGACCGATGACGAGACGGACATGGACGTGTTCGGGGAGGACCTTGGGTTCGAGCACGGCGGCACAGAGATGGAAGCAGAGGAGATCGACGTCGGCGAGTGCAGGGAAGAAGAGCCGGACTTGTCCAGTTGGATGGACGCCACGGGAAACGAACTGTATCCGGCACTTACCCCCGTAACAACGGAGCACCCTACACCCACGCCTGGAGGAGGGGAGGGGGGAAGGGGGGGCTTCGAGGGGGGGATGGATGTCAGGGGTTCAGGAGCAGAGGCACAGGAAAGGGAGGAAACAGAGAGCGAGGGGGAGGAATCCGAAGGAAATATGAGCGATGACAGCGGCCCGAGATCTCCGAGTCTTTCCAGTGAATCGGAAGATTCACAGAAAGGGGAGCCAGTGCTCAGAGCAAGGGGGGCGCCTAGGGGGACACACCAGGAAGAAGGGACCAGAGGAGACTCAGAGAGCAGCAGTTGGAAATCGGGACCAGCTTCCCCACCAGAGCACAGTAGGGGGGAGGGGTCGCAGGCATCGGGAGCTGGCGGCTCGCCGCAAGCGGGAAGGCAGGAGTTAGGATTGGCCACACCTCCATCGGGGAGCGAGGAAACGGTCAAGAGGAAGGTCGAAGGCTGCGCGCGCGCGCCAAGTTCAAATGCACAGGAAGGCGGCACAGTAAGCAGTCCGGATAGGGAGCCAGGTCCTAAAGCCCGCCGCAAAGAGGGAGCAGAGTCCGGGGGGTCGGCGTCAGAAGAGTCCAGGAAGGAAGAGACCACGGGGGGTAGAGGGACCCAGAGGAGGAAGGGAAGAAGGAAGAGGTGGAGTAAGGCTAGAGTATTAAGTTGGTGTACAGGAGGCGGAGACTCAGACGGAGCTTCGCCGGTCTAGCTTCTAAGACGTAGAGCTGCACGCTGCGGCTTGAAAATGGAACTTGTAACTCAATAAAGACTTTTGTACAGTAATACCGGCTAGCGTGGTCCTCTGTGAGCTGGGACCTGGAAGCAGCTCTGACAGTTGGCATGAGTAATAGTGCAGCAGAAGCGACAGTGGCCTAAGTAGAAACTAAGTAGAGACCAGTGGTGACTCTGCAGGCCAAGAGGATGACATGTGGGGCCAGACAGAATGACAACAGGTGGAAGAGTTCTGGCCTAATAGGCCAGCAGGAACAGCCTGTAATATTTCTCTCTGTATAGTCTGGTCACGGTGTGATCCATCGAATCAGCAACAGAGACCATTGAGCCCTCAGTTCAGATCATAGCTGAAGTTTGGTGATATCATCAGGATCCAATGAGGTGGACTCCCAACAGCATCTAGGGGTCAAAGGTTCCCCACTCATGGCATAAAGAGTGATCTACAAACCACTTGTCCTGGTCCCTGCAAAGTATTCCATCTTATATCATTTGCAGATTGTATGAATATATGTGTATTTATAACACAAGCTTACCTGTTCCCTTGTAGGACATTTCAGGAGAAGAAAAAGTGAAAGTGTAAACCCTATACAAATCCAAAGAGGAGTCCCTAAGGTGGTTGGATGGTGTCTTGTACATGTCCTTCTGGCAACTCCTGCAGCCAAGCTGGAGCTAAATGTATTGCTATGCTTTCCTTTGAACCACATCAGCCAGCCCGGGAGGAGGGTCTTTTTATCTGGGCAGCCCAGGCTTGAACGCAGGGGAGGCCATTTCAGTGCTGCTAATGCAGCAAAAACAACATGTTGTTGTTGTTTAGTCATGTCCGACTCTTCGTGACCCCATGGACCAGAGCATGCCAGGCACTCCTGTCTTCCACTGCCTCCCACAGTTTGGTCAAACTCATGTTGGTAGATTCAAGAACACTGTCCAACCATCTCGTCCTCTGTCGTCCCCTTCTCCTTGTGCCCTCCATCTTTCCCAACATCAGGGTCTTTTCCAGGGAGTCTTCTCTTCTCATGAGGTGGCCAAAGTATTGGAGCCTCAGCTTCACAATGGAAGGCAGCAATTACAAGTTACCAGTCTCTGCAGTCACAGCAGGTGCTGTGATTCTCCAGTGGTTTGACTTTACCCCCAGAGGCACACTCCATTGTCTTTTGAGTCAGACAGATGCCAATAACAACATAACACAAGATTCTAAGGAGCCATAAACCTTGCACCCCGATTAAGTTAGAAAATGCACAGAATAGGTCGCTTGGCTCACCTTTTGAAATGCATTAATCCAAAATGAAACTTACTGAAATACAGAACATCTAATTACATTAAATATATGCAATGCATTATAGTTATCTGATGAAGCACATTCAAAACACACAGCCATACAATATATTCTGTATAATGCACTCCACTTACTCGTGTGGATTTGGGACTTCTGTCGCGGAACTGCCCACACTACCTGAACAGCACTTAACAGAAGCAGCAACTTCTCTCAGCTTTCACTAGCTAAGGAGCAAAGAACGATAATTCACAGCAATTATGAAAAAGTTGGCAATGGCTAGTTTAGTAGGGGATTGGATCTCCCTTTAAGATTAAAGTTACAGTGGTTCTATGAGCATGGCCATGTTTGTTAGAAACAATGCCACTGAAACAAATTTATACTGCTTTCTTGATGCACTGTCTGTTATCATGGCCTGCAGTTGATCCTACCTTGATTCCCATGGCCCATGGCTTCATGCAGTGGTACACATAGGAGATTTTAGAATATGGTCTTTCTGGAGGACCCCTCATTTTGATGGCAAGGTGTACTGTACACATTTACAATGAATTCATAATACTGTGTCTAGTTTTGGTCACCTGACCTCAAAAAGAATATTCTAGAGTTGAAAAAAGGTTCAGAAAAGAGCAACCAACGTGACCAAGGGGGTGGAGCAACACCCATCAGAGAAAAGGATGCATTTTGGACTTTTTTGCTTAAAGAAAAGTTGAGCAAGAGGTGACATGACAGAAGTTTGTAAACTTTCACGGCTTGGAGAAAGTGGATCGTGAACATCCTGCTTCTCACAGTGGTCAGCTTGCTTTCCTGACATGGCAAATGGCTGTTGATTCATTTGAATTAATATCTTCAAGAGTATGAGGAATTTCTCTCCACAAAGGGGATCTGTCCTTTATTGCTTGTAATTCTTTTCTTAAACCATGAAAGAAGAAGTTTTATTATGATACTTTGCAAAATGAAAAGAAAGCCCTTGAGGGGGCAAAGCCAATTTTAGGTAAGGAAGCTGATGAAGCATTTGACTGCTAATAAATGTGCACAAGGCACTTTTCACAGTTGTGCCGCATCTGCCAATGATATGGAGAGCATTCTTTGAAATAGAGTCGTCGTCGTCGTCCCCCCCCCCCCGCACGCACACACACATACATATTTTATTGGCAATAAAAGGCAACATTCCATGTGAATTTTGTTTATTCAGTGTCAATGCAAGAAATCTGCAGTAAAAAAACTCTCACACATCAAGGTACCAGAATCTGCTGAAAATGCCTTTCTAAATATATTCATGTAATTGAAAGCAATGAAGGCACTGCATCCCAGCTTCTTCCCTATAATAAAAAAGCTTTTCTTTTTTCTACTTACTATTAATGATGCAATCAATCAGTTTCCCATTACAAAAGTGAACTTGTGACTGTACAGCCATCAATAAATTCATATGTAGGCGAGGTACAAATTAGCATGTAATGGGTTATGAATGCACGTAGGTGGAACATATCCCAGGTTCTTCCCACCTTGCAGTAAAATCTTTGATCTGAGAGTAAAACGGGACACACAGATGGCAATCTAAGCTGCCACACAGTACCACCTATTGTAGCGGAAATGAGCTCTGAATATTCCCAAATATAATTAATCTGCTAAGATTTTCATTTTTAAAAAGTGTGTGGGAGCACAACTGCAGATAGCACATTTCTCCCATGGAACACACCTTGTTTAACTTGCAGTCATACCTGGAAGGAATCCCACTGACCAGTCGATGGGCAACATCCGGTGATGTCTGCCTGCTTACACAACGGAAATCTACAAGTTACTTTAGGTTGCTCTCCTCCTCCTCCTTATTGGAGCCCCAACATCTATTCCAGAGGGTCCTTCATCCATCTGGAGCACATTTCAGAGGCACATGGTGGAGGGACTGAAGACGAAAAGACAAGAAGGAGCATTGACTAGTCACAAATATTAACATTAAATTTTAAATATGATTCATTTTATTTTATTTTATTTTTTAAAAATCACCTCTCTCTATTTCCATCACCAACGGAAATCTACATCAGAAATCAGAGTGAGCTATACATTTTATGAGCATAAAATTACATGATTAACCAGATCAAAGAGTATCTCATAGCCTGAATGTATAAATAGTCTGTGATACAGATAAGAATGTTCCTATAGTGATAAAATTAGCATCTGTGTTAACTGAGCATCATAAACAGGAAAGGAGCAATCTACTGTATTCTTTTTAATCAGATTTCTTCAGTCAAAACTGCCAACAGAGAGACAGTATAGATTATAAATTTATCAAAATCTGATAACATTACCGCTCTTTCCATAGGCTCCTCATGAAATGATTTAAAAAGGAAAAAGGAATATAATACTTTGTTGACACAGTATAAGCTCACATGAAATTCAGGAAGCTTATTTCAGCATTTCTAAAAGAAAAGAAAGAAAGAAAGAAAGAAAGAAAGAAAGAAAGAAAGAATCTGATTTATCCAAATCAGCTTTAGGGCTGAAGTCTGGTAAGAGGATATGTTGTTTTTCGAAAGTTAAATTTATGAAATAGTCCCAAGCAATATTTTTGAGTCAGCTATAGAACACAGGTTTCTACAGTGCAGGCAGCATTTTCCACTTGGCTTCTTAATTCAGTGGCTAATCCTTCATTTTTTAATTTGGTGTTTCCTGAAAGCTTTCCTGTTGCTTTCTTCCATCCTCATGCCTTTGAACATTTGTAAGGAACAGCAGCAAGCTGGCTGTTACACCACTCGAGCAGATACAAGTTTGACAAGGCAAAAAACGATACCTGGCATCTTACGGTGCAAGATGACACTTGGCATCAGGTCCTGACTCAAGAATGAAAATGCTCGTGGTATGCTTGAAAGATCTCTGTTGTGCCCATAAGTCTTACTTATTAAGGGAAGGGCTGTCAGCACTGGAGAAATATTGGGTAAATGTTATTAGGCAATTTGATTAGTACCGTATTTGCTGCAGCCGATGTTGCTCGATAGATACATTAGAGGATGTGCCCCACTGACAGATAAAAGAAGAGTACTTATTCAGCCAACACATAATTTTATTTCTGAAAGTCATGGCCACAAGATGTAGCAATGACTAGTGATGTAGGCTTTAAAGGGGAATTCAATCTATCCATGTTTGGGGAGGGTGGTGGAGATAGATATCTCAATGACCACTGCTAGACATTGACAAGTGGAACCTGCAACAAAATGTGCTCCTGTTGAGGGTTCCAGCCAGCAGCCAGTCATGCCATCTTCAAAATGGCTGCATTCCGTTCCCCCCTCCTCTCCTAATAACAGTCAAATAGCGTTCTGTGTCCAATGAACATGCTCAGTCCTCCTTGAGTTTCCTCATCACATTAGGGAATTGTCAGGGGAAGAACCAATTGCCAGCTTCTAATTTTAAAAAGGTGTTAAAATATTTATTAATAATATTCTTGTGTCACATTCCAAATTTATATGATCACGAAAGGTGGCCAAACACAACAGAAATAAATTAAGAACAAAAAATCCACAGAGAACCAGATGGGTCAGGAATGAGGATGGTGGGCATGATTGATCGCACTCAAGAGTTCATGACTTCAGCCTAGTAATTAATTTATTCTTGTGTGCTACTCAGAGCAAAGTGAATGCGTTGGAAGAACAGGACATAAGTCCTCCGAATAAATAAACACATTTGTAATTTGCAAACTGTGTGAAGAGGGTGATTCTGCTACAAAACTTCAATGAACAAGCTTTAGCTTGAGTTCCATATGACCAGAAATGGAAAAATGATTCACAACTACCACTTGCCTCAAGATTTCCAAGCAAATGCTTTAGACCTGAGCTGAGGTAGAATTTCATGTGCTGACTCATTGCTCTCCCACTGCACCAAATTTGTTGTTGTTGTTGTTTAGTCGTTTATTCGTGTCCGACTCTTCATGACCCCATGGACCAAAGCACGCCAGGCACTCCTGTCTTCCACTGCCTCCCACAGTTTGGTCAAACTCATGTTTGTAGCTTTGAGAACACTGTCCAACCATCTCATCCTCTGTTGTCCCCTTCTCCTTGTGCACTCAATCTTTCCCAACATCAGGGTCTTTTCCAGGGAGTCTTCTCTTCTCATAAGGTGGCCAAAGTATCAGAGCCTCAGCTTCACAATCTGTCCTTCCAGTGAGCACTCAGAGCTGATTTCCTTAAGAATGGATAGGTTTGATCTTCTTGCAGTCCATGGGACTCTCAAGAGTCTCCTCCAGCACCATAATTCAAAAGCATCAATTTTTCGGCGATCAGCCTTCTTTATGGTCCAGCTCTCACTTCCATACAACAACAACAATCTTTATTACGGCCCAGAGACCCAACAAATCATTACAAAGCAATACACAATTTATATACAGACCTTTGTCGGCAAGGAGATGTCTCTGCTTTTTAAGATGCTATCTAGGTTTGTCATTGTTTTCCTCCCAAGAAGCAGGCGTCTTTTAATTTCGTGACTGCTGTCACCATCTGCAGTAATCATGGAACCCAAGAAAGTAAAATCTCTCACTGCCTTCATTTCTTCCCCTTCTATTTGCCAGGAGGTGATGGGACCAGTGGCCATGATCTTCGTTTTTTTGATGTTGAGCTTCAGACCATATTTTGCGCTCTCCTCTTTCACCCTCATTAAAAGGTTCTTTAATTCCTCCTCACTTTCTGCCATCCAGGTTGTGTCATCTGCATATCTGAGGTTGTTGATATTTCTTCCGGCAATCTTAATTCCATTTTGGGATTCATCCAGCCCAGCCTTTCGCATGATGAATTCTGCATATAAGTTAAATAAGCAGGGAGACAATATACAGCCTTGCCATACTCCTTTCCCAATTTTGAACCAATCAGTTGTTCCATATCCAGTTCTAACTGTAGCTTCTTGTCCCACACAGAGATTTCTCAGGAGACAGATTAGGTGATCAGGCACCAAATTACAAACCTTTCATGAAGTCTGTGCTTGTGTGTATCCTGTCAGTCATTTTACACTGAAACACACAACATTCCAGAAAGTGTGTATGAAGATGAAGGGAAAGCAATCCAGGTTCAGATCCATTCCCTTATGATGCGGAAACATATTTTGAGGACCCTCATACATCTGACTCATATACACTGACTCATATGCACTCTATACAAGGAGCATGGGACCATCTGCCACTAGGCATTATTAGCAAAAGAAGCAATCAAGCAGATAGTCCCAAAACAGGCAAGCTCCCTTCCACATTGTACCAGAGATCTGACATAACTGTGAACCTCATACAGAGCGAATTCCACTGTCTTACATTCATTCACAGCTGCATTTACCTCCCACCTGCCAGTTCACTTGATACGCAGCTATGCTCTGAGCTGCAGGAAATTTCAAAGGAGCCTTTGGCAGGAAGGAACATAACCACCATCTCCACACTCCGTGCTCCAGGAAATCCAGAATAACTTCTGATCATCTAGCTTTACGCTTGACCAAAATGAATCTGTTATGTACTGAGCTGAATCCTAGAACAATAGGATCCAGAATGCAGCAGTCTGATTGGCCCGCAGGAGCCACCCAATCCAGCTCCAGGTGGAAGTGAATCGGCGACCTGATTGGCCTGCAGGAGCAGCCAATCCGGCTCCTGGATAAAGAGAATCAGCAACCAGATTGGTCTGCAGGAGCAGCCAATCAGGCTTCTGGAGGAGATGAATCTGCAACCTGATTGGTCTACAGGAGCAGCCCAGAATTAGCCAATCACGTGGGACCCATTGTGTAAATAATGTATATATAGCTAGACGTTTTGGGGGAAGTTTCATTCATTGCTACTATGACCTGAATAAAGAGCATGAAAATCACACTCGACTGAGTATATTTCAGAATCGTAGTTAGGAAAAGAGAAAATGACCTATTAAGAACCTCTTAAGTCAAAAATCTATCTGATTGCTGTGTTAGGGATAAGACTGTCATTCCCAAACTTTAACAAAGTTTAACTTGAAGACTGAACCTCATCTGCCATTTTACTGTCCATTCACTCCATTTCTCTAAATGCTTATGGAATTCTTTGATTTTCACTACCCTGAGTAACCCACCTCTACATAGAATCATAGAATTGGAGAGTTGCAAGTGACCCCAAGGGTCATTTAGTCCAACTCCCTGCAATGCAGGAATCACAACTGAAGAATCTACAGCTGTGTCTTTGCTACAAGCATAGACAATGCAAGTCCTTCAGCAAGGGCAGGGATGTAGAAGCCTTTGCCATTCAGATGTTGTTGGACTTCAGCTCCCATCACCCTTGGCCATGTTGGCCGGTGTTGATAGAAGGTGGAGTACATCATCATCTACAGAAGCAGGTTCCCTGTCTTTTGGCCCGAGACTTCTGTAAAGATGCGCTAAGGTAAGGAAGAAACCTAAACAGGAAGAGAGAGAAAGATCTAGCCAGTCTGCTCTGCGGAACGATTCTTTCTTGTTCTCAAATCTGTTTGATTCTTGGCAGGAAATATAGCCTATCTACTGAACATTCCCAAGAGAAAGAAAACTGTCATTCTATGCACTACTAAATATTGATGTGGACATTTCAAGCTCAACTGCTTTATGCTGGCCCCATCTAGTTAGTGGCGTCTACTTTGCAATGACTAACCAAAGTACCTAGAAGTCTTCCCTAGACCAGCTACCAATTGCCTTTCAATGATTTTGGACTTTCTGTATGCTGAGCATGTGCTCCCCCACTCAGTTGTTCCTTCTCCAGTGTTTTAAGTGCTTCAGGAGAGAAGGATTTCAGAAAACTCAGCCTGTGTCTCCATGACAATCCCTGTTAAGATACTTTTCCTATCATGGTTCCCCCCCCCCCCCCCTCTGCAGCACTCTAGGGCCTCTCTGAGCAAGTCCTGCAGCTTAAATGATCTTTATCTTTTAGCACAAAGTATCCTGACTAGAGAGATCAATGTAAAAGCCCAGCATGGGAATGCCTAAAGAATTACTTTCTGTAGTCTACTCTGGAAGTGAACCTCTGAAAGGTCCTTGAAATATTTATGACATGAGCACTTAATCTTAGTCACTCAGCATAGTCAATTAATTGCTTCCCTTTAGTTATAAGTGAACTGTAAAAAAATATCAGGAGGTCAGTGTCTGGATAGCTACTCCAGCCTATGCCAAGCTATTCGTGTTGTGTGGACAGACTTGTTCGCAAGGGATTCAATGGTTTCACTAACTGGGTTTCAGCTTGTAATATTTCAGCATTTCCTACTGTTTTTAGCTTACTCCTAAAAGAAAAATCACAGCCTCTAAGATTCCTTGGCATGCATATGTGTGTGTGTATGTGTGTGAGAGAGACAGGAAATGAATAACCTACTTCAAAATGGCTGCAACTAAGCACATTTAAGCATTCATAAATCCCACTGGTTTAATAGGTGGTGGGAGTAAGGCATACTGTACTTAACTGTGCTATCACAATCAATGGTATTGTAAAATGCTTAGCTAGGGATGGATCATGCTGAGGATTATTAAGCATTTCTACAGCATTTTTTTCAGTGTACCAAGCCATACAAGAGTCCAAAAGTAGTCCAGTAGTCAGAGTCCAAAAGTATTTTTCTCTGAAACTTTCAATCCCTATTTTCATCTGAGGAATATTGGAGGATATAGTATCTGCACATGAAGGAAGATTACAAATAATAATAATAATATTATTATTATTATTATTATTATTATTATTATTATTATTATTATTATTATTATTATTATTATTTCTCCCAACCCATCTGGCTGGGTTTCCCCAGCCACTCTGGCTGGTTTCCAATAATAACAATGTTCAATTTTCAACTAACTAAACAATCAAGTTCCTGAATAATGCTTGTTTGTTTTATATCCCACGTTTTCTCCTAGGAGCTCAAAGTGACATATGTGGTTCTCTCTCCATTTTATCTTCACAAAATCCAGGTCAGTTTGGTCCTTCCTGTATTTCCTATGCCCACATTCCCATTATACATGTAAAGCACTATGATGCCACTATAAACAGTGGTTGCTTTCCCCAAAGAATTCTGGTAGCTGCAGTTTGTTATGAGGCTGAGAGTTGTTAGGAGATCCCTATTTCCCTCCAAGAGCTACAATACCCAGAGTTCCCTGTGACAGGGCATGCTTGCTAAACCACTCTGAAAACTATAACTCTGGCAAGGGAAGAGCAGTCTCATAACAACTCTCAGCTCCCTTAACACACTGCAGCTACCAGAATTCTTTGGGCGGTGGACTCATGACTGTTTACAGTGATATCATAGTGCTTTAAATGTAGGGAGTGAATGTGGCCTAAGTAGAACTCATCTTAGGCTGTAGTTCTATTCTATAGTGCTCCAAGCACTAGGTCAAGATACAGCCATAAATGAATGATTCAGACTATTTCTTGTCTGTGTCTCCTTTGCAAATCTTTATCCATAAGTCCTTTCATTGCCAGGTCCACATGAATCTGCAAAATATTTTCGATACATATGAAAATGTGCATTTATGCTTGTCCTCCATTTTGAAAAGTATCTTAAGAATACGGAACATTGAAGTGTGAAAACCACACATAAGTCTGAGAAATGCAGATCAGGTCCGTTAATGTTGGAATTCACAAAGATCAAACAGTGTTCTGAAACATATGGGAAGCAGAGTAGGATCCTGAACGGTCACCCCCCTTTTTCTTTTACAAGCTTTGCCATCTTGATCTATTTTGACATGAGACTTCCCAGGAGCTCAGGGATGTCAACTTGAATAAAATATTGGAGGGCCCAGGTAAGCCTGCCTTGCATAATCAACCACAAAACATGGCACACACACACACCATTTGAATGGCAATACCCATCAATTGGAGGGGACTCATATATTTTATGGGGGGAGGCGAAGGGACCTCAGCCCCTAGCAGTTGGCTCCTATGCAGGAGCTCATTACTCCATGTTGTCATTTTAGGTGACTGTCATCACTTACTGGTGTATCCCTGGATTTTCTGTCATTTAACAAAACTTTTTTCACTCCATAAGGTGCACTGGACCATAAGGTCACCTAGTTTTGGGAGGAGGAAAACAAGAAAAAAATATTCTGAATCCCAGAAGCCAGACCACCAAGAGGGATCTGGCTTCTGGGATACCGTGTGGCTGTTCTGGCTTCTGGGATAACCGCGCCAAGCCTCTTCAGGGCAGCGGGATGAAGGCTCCCCCTGCCCGAAGAGGCTGCGCACGGCTAAGGACAGGCGCATCGAGCCAGGACAGGCACGTCGCTGAAGGGGCGCTGCGCAGTTCTCCCTGCAGAGAGGGAGAACTGCGCAGCGCCCCTTCAAGCCAAGCTGGAGAAGGAACATAAGGAGACCCTTCTGTTCCTTCTCCAGCTTCGCAGGACAGGCGCGTCACTGTGAAGCGGGAGGAGGAACAGAAGGAGTCCCTTCTGTTCCTCCTCTGGCTTCCAGGCAGGCGCCCCTTCAAGCAAAACTGGAGAAGGAACAGAAGGAGACCCTTCTGTTCCTCCTCCAGCTTCTCAGGACAGGCGCGTCGCTGAAGGGGTCCTGCACAGTTCTCCCTCTCTGCGCAGCGCCTCTCCTTCGCAGGAGAGGCACTGCACAGAGAGGGAGAGCTGCGCAGCGCCCCTTCAGCCAAGCGGGAGCAGGAACAGAAGGGTCTCCTTCTGTTCCTCCTCCCGCTTTGCTGAATGGGCGTTGCGCAGCTCTCCCTCTTTGCGCAGCGCCATTCGCTCCATAAGACGCACTCACATTTCCCCTTACCTTTTAGGAGGAAAAAAGTGCGTCTTATGGAGCGAAAAATACGGTATCTGCAGTTGCCAGCATTAACATGTCAATTTCAGCATTCACTATATTTTGTGCATACACTGGATCATATAACAAATTTAAAGGCCCATCTGACACAAATGCGATCATACTGTTATATTAACATTATGCCATCATAGCACAGTCTTTCCCAATTTAGTCCTCTTCAGATGATTTGGACTGGAACTCCCATCAACCCGAGACAGTACGGCCAGTGGTTAGGGATGATGGGGGCTGAAGTAAAAAATATATGGGAGGCCACAGACTGGGAAAAGCTGCTGTGGCATCATAAGACTGGCACCCATAGAGAGGTCACTGAAAGAACAGTCGCCACCTTTATTTTTCTTTCATATTGGCACAGGTGTGTTCTCGGATTCTTCTTAATTCCTGAGGGGTCCTCTCCCACTATTCTCAGTAGCATTCCTCTTATACTCTCACAGATTAATGAAGCTGCCACAAAGGACTTTATCCATGACATCAAAAGGGGTCATCCATCTTAAGTTGCTCACATATCAAAGTTAAGTTTTCAAAGTTAAATTTACTATTGAAACTATGGCTCGAGATTCCATGTACTTACTGACTCACTGCTTGCTGCTCCCCTAAGGGATGTTTGTGATCTTTCCCTTGCTAAGAAATGATGAGCATGCATTACTTAAAAGTGGATTATTGCTTGTGGAAACCAAACAGGGAGGACAGAAAGATAAAAGCAAAAGACAATGAATAACCTTGGGGAAAATCTTTTTGGCTCAGAGACGGGTTCTGACCTCTTTACTACAGTCAAAGAAAAAGCTTCTCAAATTAGCAATTTGCACAACAGCTTAGTCATACATGCATGTACAGATGGCTATGTGCGTGGATATTATCAGTACTTATTTCTTTATATGATACCATCAGCGTGCACGACACGTTGCAGAGCAACAAGATGACCCAATTCTGAAGAGATTAAAGTTGATCAAGAAGTGAGATGAAGCAGAGACAAAAGTTGCACGTTGTCAAGGCAGTAGTAGCACAGGATAAATGGTTTCAGGGACAGGGACAAACAGGAAGACTAGCCTGAACTGATTAAGGTTATATTGGATAGGCAACTTATTTATTGGAGATCTAGCATGCTAAGATGGCCTTTTTTGCCGTGGCAGTCAAAAGGCAGTTTGATTCAAAACATATTCCAAATCTAGTAGAACAGAAGGAAGAGCATGAAAATGACCAAGGACCAATTATTTAGCATATGTCCCAACCAATACTGGCTGGCAGTAGCAGTTTGTAGGGCGGTGTGGATAAGGTTGCATTGTTCTCCCAGATTCCTAATACAGTGGTACCTCGAGTTACAAACACTTCAGGTTACAGACGGTTCAGGTTACAAACTCTGCTAACCTGTAAGAGTTACCTCGAGTTGAGAACTTTGCCCCAGGATGAGAACGGAAATCGTGTGCCCGCAACGCAATAGCAGCAAGAGGCCCCATTAGCAAAAGCACGCCTCTAGTTAAGAACAGTTTCAGCTTAAGAACGGACCTCCGGAACGAATTAAGTTCATAACTAGAGGTACCACTGTACTATTATTCGCTGCAGGTTCAATCAATAATTCAATTCCTGAGCTGTTGTTTATATTTAAAAAGCTCCATGTTTTGACATTCCATTCACTGTAATGAGGAATCTAAAAATGGTTATGTCCTTCTCTCCTTTTGACCAAAGTGCATGAAATTTGCAGACACGGGAGCCCCTCTTGGCTGGGGGGTAGGGAAAGTGAAAGGGATTCGCTTTCATTCATAATCACGTGGTCAGGGAGTGCAAGTTTTAGTCTTGATCTTTATTGCCTGAAAATAACTAAGATGTGACCCACCCTGAGACCTCCAGGTACAAAGCAGTATAGAAAGAAAGAAAAAGAAAGAAAGAAAGAAAGAAAGAAAGAAAGAAAGAAAGAAAGAAAGAAAGAAAGAAAGAAGGAAAGAAAGGTGGCCAAGTGATGTGCATTCTGGTTTTTCATTTTTAAAAATTTTGTAGCTTCACACCGGCCTTAGTTTTTGGTGCCCTCCATTACACTCCTTGTTTGTGTCCTCCAAGAGGCCACAGGCCTCTTGCAACATGACACTGTCTCAAACACTGCTGGTGGAATTCTGATGAGCTCTTGGTTTGCTTTTGCTGAAGAAGAGCAGTATAAGTTTTTTGTTGAATTAAATGAAGTATTTAATTTACAAAAGAAACCATCCACTGCTGTTAACAATACAGTAATAACAACAATCCAGAGCGCCTCTGTGTTCCACAGCTGACATTTTGAACACCTTCACTTCTTGCAAAGCCCCTGAACTTAGAGATACAGATATTCAAAAATATGTAGCCTTTCTGCACCACCCCCAAAAAAGTACAGAAAAAGGACATGAGAGAGTGCCCTGTGGCTTTGTGAGGATTCTGATTCAACCTGGAGAGCGTATTGACTGTGCTTTGGTTTCAGAGGATGGAAGACCCCCAAATCATCCCAGTTTGCTCCATTAATTGCCTTCCATCCCAAGCCGATGCACACTCCTGATTTAGAGACCTCAAGTAACTCTTCCATATTTTAATGCAGGGGTGGCAACTTGAACAAAATAGGGGGGGCAGGCAAGCCCCACATAATCTATCACATATCGCGGCACTCACACCATTTGAATGGCAATGCCCATCAACTTGGGGGAGATGGCCCCCTCAAATATTTTACTGGGGGGCCCAAAGACCCCATGGCTCCCAGGAGTTGGCTCCTATGTATGAAAGGAAGCATTACCTCCTTCTGATAATGAAAACTACTTAAGCACTGCAGCTAAACCAAAGTAGTTTTCATGCAGGGAAAGGGGTTAAGTGTTTTGCTTGTTTTTCTCAATGCAGAAGAGGCCTCCAAGCAAGTGCACCAAGAGCCTGCTGAGCCCTGCAAACTTTTCCAGACTAGTAAGCAGAGCTTTTTCTAGCCCAAGGTGTCACTGAATTTCCCAGTGTCATGAGTGTCATCCAAACAGAATAGGGTGCAGGGAGTGAACCAGGCAATCTTGGGGGATTCGTTATGCAACTTTGTCCCTTTTGGAGGAAGAGAAAGAGGACAAGACCATTTGACCGCTCCAAGAACTCAAATCCCCTTCCTTTTGCTTAATACCACAAGCTTCAGGCTGCTGGCCACTGGTAAATCATATGCATGCTGTCAATCAGACTCATTAATATGTCCCTCCAGGGGCTCCTGCTGTCGGACTTGGTTATCTCTTTCCCTTCCCTCCCCCGGCAATCTCAGCAGTATCTGGAGAACCAGCTAGCTGCCTGGGGCATTGTTTTAATCCCTTGGCCAGAAAACACCGTGCTGAATTCTTCCACTCCATCACACTAACCAACATTGAAATGTTACAAAGTTTCCAGGTACAGCTCTGAAGTGCAACACATTTAAAGAGAGAATCGGCACTTAGGAACACTACTCAGCAGCTAACTGGAAAGCTGGGGGTAGGAAGGAACTTGCACCGGGCTCACAAATATAATGTGGTGGGATGGCGGGGACGGTATTTCAAAGCTGCATAAAGGGATTCCCCACCACCACATTCTAAAATCATGTCAGGAAGTCCTCAAGCTAGGTGGGGAAATGCACAAATGTGTTGGAGAGTATTTATGAGAAAATGGAATTTGTTTAAAACACATTCCACTTTTTTAAAAAAGAGAGAGAGAGAAATCCTATAGGTGTCTAGTGGGCAGTGCATTTTGTTCAGTGGGATCTACTTCCATTTAAATGGTTACAGAATTGCAGCTAGAAAAGGCATATTTCAAATAACCATAGAGAAAGAGAAGGGAGTCACAGGGACCTGATTTAAAATAGAACTAGAGTGGCCCTGTGGATAACACAATTGACTTGAATTCAGGATGTCTGGATTCAAATCTCATTTCAGCCATGAGCTCAACAGCAACTCAGTCTTGACCAAGCTGCAAACTCTAGTCTGAAGAGTGGAAGCAGGAGTGACATCTCATTCAAGGGTGTTGCTGGAATCAACAGGGTAAATATAATGAAGGGACTGACCCATCAATTTTATTTTTTATTTTTTTGAAAATGATTAATTATTTAGCAGAATGTGGAGGCCACTCAAGAGCCTTTATCCTTCTCTCATTGGCGTCCTGCTTACTATTGTCTTGAGCCCATAAATCTGAATGGCATTTTTTTTTTGCTGTGAAATGCCTGGTAACAGCACTTCTGTCCCAGAAAAGAAAGCACTCAAAGGCACCAGGAAAAGCACTGTTGTGACCACCATTTAACCAGTAGATAACTGTACCCTGCCTTGATATTTAACATAAGATAGATTCCAACTAACGCTCACACTGTAGAGGCAGACTAGACACACAAAAATGGAATTGATGCATACAGAGTTGCAGCTGTAATAAGCAACTCCTAAGGATAAAGACAGCATTTGAAGGGGGTCTGCTTGATTAGGGGAAATGTGAAGATAGCCAGAAGACATTGGTAATTATGCTTGATAAGCAAAAATCCTAAATCCCCTCTTTAGAATAAATTATATTAAAATCAGATTTAAATTTTAAATGGATTTGGCCCAATCTGCATAATTTGTTCTGATTGCAAAACCTGAGTTTCCTGCTCAAAGAATTTGTACTCTAAGTAGCAGGTGAAGGAAGCATAGTCAGGGAAGATCGATTGTTATTCCCATCAATGAAAAATAATTGGCTAGGTTCCTTGAGTGGGCAGTTTCATGCCTGTGGGTTCTGACCAGTGCTCATGGTGGCGAATGTGTGAAAGAAAAGAGATAAACCGTGCTTTGATCTGGGAGCCTGAGCAAACTAAGATTGTTGGAACTGGACTGAAAACTACAGAGGGGGCATAGGGTCTACACTATTCTTTGGGGAATCTAATGATGTGCCAGCAGTGAAGGTGTCTGTTTGCTTCCTATATGCTCTGCTTCCATTTTTGTAAACAATACAAACAATGAAGCAAACCATTTGTCTAATGGCACTGCAGCTTCCCAGGGCAGGATTTGCTATCTCCTCTGTTCATCTGGGTCAATGGCAAGTGGCTACTTCTGCTTTGGTCAGCCTCTGTAGTAAGTGCAGCAGTGGAGCAGTGCCAAGCTTCTCTCAAAACCTTGAACATAAGTACTCTTTTCAGCTGCAACTTGTTGTTCATGTTTTTTGGTAAAGAGGGAGCGACGAAGGGTAGAAAGGTGGATTAGGGGAAAATAGCAAGGAGTTGCAGAAAGAGATGACAACTGTCATCAAAATATTCCTCCAAAGGTCATTTGCACCCACAAGCATGTGCTCCAGTTCCTCATTTTTGGAGCATGAAAGGAAAACTCAAGGTGGATGACTGGTGGTGGTGTGCCAGTGGAAGACCTTCATGATCTGGAGGTTGTTTGCTGAGTTTCCTTCAGCCTGAATTAATGTTTGCAAAGGACAGGGGAGAGCAAAGGAGACGACTAAGGTGCCATCGAGAGGTGCTGCAATAGTGTCTGGTGTGCACCAACGCAATGGCATATTCACTGATAGAAATGACAAGTTTACACTTTGCTCAGATGCACCAAGGCTCATCAGCACATTTTCCAAAATTAATGCATGAAAAGCTTTGTATGTGCTTAGAAATTGCTCTGGCAGCTGAGCTGTGTGCTTGCTAGTTCTCCCACAGAAATGGTGCTGAAAACAGCTCCCCACCATAATTTTTTCAGACTCTTATCACATGGTTTAGCTCAATTGCACTGTAAGTAACCCCACCACTGTCAGCAATCACCATTGATAAGCTGTGGCACTGCCAAGTTTGAGGAGACCCTCTGCTCCATACCCTCTGAGGGACCCTAATCACTCAGGCCACTTGTGCTACCCTTCTGTTGCATGTTCTCTGTCACTGAAAGTCATGGATACTTAGTGAATTGTCCATATGTTTGCTTCTCTCAGGGCCAAGCTCATATGCCATGTCATTAATGCAGTATGTGCCTGAGCCCCCAAACCCCCAGTCTGCTCTTGACCACAGTTAGTACCTTCCCAGCAGGACATTGCCTACTGTAATCCTGAATAACCTATTTTGATTCTACCCAATCAGATGTGACTCTGCCTTTCCATTAAGTATCACTGCTTCAACCCAGCCTCCTTTGGGAGCCCCAAGCCAAACTATGGCAGGAAATACCCACATTCATCATAATTGTTGTTGTTTGAGAGATGAAATAGAACAAGCCAGTGGGTAACGCAGTCCTGTGTCAGTAAAGAGAGGAGGGACACAGAGAGATGTGCTCAAAGGCTTCTCCTTTCCCTGAAGGGGATTTCAACTGCTGTGTGAACACAACCAGTAAAGAGGAATTTAAGTATGGTTACTCAGCTTCTAGCATCTTTTAAAAAAAGGGAGTCACCAGCAAACAAGTTAAAAGTTTCTCATGATCCAAATTGGGAGGTTGGAAGAAGAAAGATTTTTTTAAAACCACACAATTCTGATCTGAATTCTTTCCTTGCAGTACTTCATGCAGTGAGTGGCAATGGTTTATTGTCATAATGTCCCTCAGCAGTCCCACCACCCTTCCTCCTCCATCCACCCCAAAAGCACTGTGAGGTGTAAAAGATTCATTTCTTTGTCACTTAATCCATTTATCTGCCTCTACTACCATGTGTGATATTGGATAGTTGGAAGAAAGAAAATCCATATACATGGGTGAAAGGTCTGAAGACAATTGATTGAATTTCTTGTGGGTGTCTGGGGTGGGGAGATGAGTTAAGATGAAGAACTCCTTCCAACGCTGGTGAACTGTTTAAGGGATTATTGACCAAATGTTCCATCTTTATACAACCACATTCGCTTCATGTACCTTGCTTATGTGATCTGATCTGGGTTTGGGATTTTATATCCCCTCTGTCGTTTAACTATGACAAGCTGCCTTGCTCCAAACACTGGAAAAGGTCAATGTCAAGAAGAGGCCCTAGATGCTCAGAAGAACCAGTGTGGTGTAGTGGTTAAGAGCAGTGGACTCATAATCTGGTGAACTGTGTTCGCTTCCCCGCTCCTCCACATGCAGCTGCTGGGTGACCTTGGGCTAGTCACACTTCTCTGAAGTCTCCCAGCCCCACTCACCTCACAGAGTGTTTGTTGTGGGGGAGGAAGGGAAAGGAGAATGTTAGCCGCTTTGAGACTCCTTCGGATAGTGATATAGCGGGATATCAAATCCAAACTCCTCCTCCTCCTCCTCCTCCTCCTCCTCCTCCTCCTCCTCTTCTTCCTCTTCCTCTTCCTCTTCCTCTTCTTCTTCTTCTTCTTCACAGTCAAACAAGTGTGGAGGAACAAATTGATAACCAGTGGAAAATTACCCAGGCAGAGGAAGTGCAGCAGAACTTTGTAGCAAGTGATAGTGCAGAACTACGGTAGCTCTTTAGATCAAAACCCCCTTTTTCCTTTTGTGTTACATGTATAAAATCAAGGTAACTTACAAAGAGAACATTTGTAAACACTGAATTCCACCCTAAGTTTAATTAATCAGTACCTTCTATTGTTAGCTAAGGAAAACAGGTTGACTTGTTGTACTGTAAAGGAAGAAAGGTTACTAATATGGTAATTAATTTCATCAGGACTGAGGAAACTGGCTTTCTGGAGGTTGCATCATTCCTTTGACTATTGGCCATTTAGCTGGGGATTGGATGACCTGGATGGGAGCTGGATAGCCTCAGATTCACTATCCCTGAACTAGGCAAAAAACTTCCAAGGAGTCTGGTGACATGCTTCAAATACACTTTGAAATACAAACTCCAAAACAAACATTTCTTAGCAGTACTGAATGCATATTTTCACTTTTGGGGATAGTAAAATTTTCACATTTCTGTCATACACTTCATTCAGAGAATTCTACAGCTTTCACAATTTTGAAGCTGACTAAAATATAGCATAGTGATCAGATGGAGTTCAATAATAATAATAATAATAATAATAATAATAATAATAATAATAATAATAATAATAATAATAATTTATTATTTATACCCCGCCCATCTGGCTGGGCTTCCCCAGCCACTCTGGGCGGCTTCCAAAGAGGGCTAAGTTTGGGCACAATCTTAAGGAAGCACAAATGACAGATATTCTCCAACATTATACAGATCAGCATTATGTACACACACTGTGGAAGAGGAGTCAGTCTCCACTGAGGATCTCCTCTGAGTTAAAGGATCAGTAATCTGCAGTAAGCAGTTCCAAATATATGTTCTGGCTTAAGAACATACGTCCAAGATCAGTCCAGCATTGTTTACAAGAATCCTATCCCTCAAACACACATGAGCCACTGTTTACCTCTTGTTCGTGTCTGGTATATCCTATAAACAAAAACCATATGAGGTTGCACCATATGCAAGTCAGATGAATATTAGATGAGGCATTTGCCATGTAAAGTGTGTCTTGTTCTATGACAAAATCATGTGAAGGGAATAAAAAGTTTTAGAACTTTAAACACTTATTTTCTACCTCAATTTGTCAAAATGATAACAGTTTCCTCCCATCAGTAAGCTGTTGTATTTTCTCTTTGGAACTTGAAAATCATTCTTGTAGGAGTTTCAATTTAAATACTTTTTATTTTTTTAAAAACCTGACTTCCTTCACATTCTTTTCTGGTACATCTTAGCCCTGGAATTACATGTAGAAATAATTCTTGCAGGTCTCTGAAATGCTTAGTATAAATATGCTGAAACGCACAATCTTTAATGAGCATTATATTAAATAGGGGGAAAGGCAACATAAATCATGTATCAACAGCTCCCCCCGTTGGAAAGCAAAAATTATACCTACAGTTTCATGCCACATTTTGCAGTATTCACTTCAATATTGCATATTAAATAGCTTACAGGATATACCTGTGTTGCAGTTATGTCTTACTCTTGTAGGTTGCTGAGTATACTGTGGTAACATTAATAATACCAGTAAAAACTAAGTTACATTCCAATAGCAAAACATAGAACTGAAAATAGCAAGACAATATTTGTCAGGCTGCTTCCCTACCTCCTTCACATGACTATTGAATGTAAGATGCTTAGCTGCTCTACATTAGCAGATAAGTTTTCAAATGTGAAATCTACCTGTATTTCTCTGGCTTTCTGAAGGTACAGAATTGTATATTTTCCACCCTCCACACCTTCTAAAAACATGGATGGATTTAATTCTTTTTCAAAGCTAAAAATACAATAATGGAATGACCCATATCAGGAATTAATTATTCTGCAAAACAAAGCATTTTCCTGACTGTGAAACTCAGTACTCATTCTGATAATTTAGCATAGGTTTTTACAAAACACCCAATTGCTTGAAAATTCTACAGGACATTTTCCTTCAAATTTCTGAGATCTCAGTTCCACTCCTAATCCTTTCTAGCTCTCCAAACCTGGGACGTTTTAAGCAGTTTAATACAGATGTTCCCTTAGATTTTGCCTTCCTGAAAGTTCCCACAAGACCAGCAATAAAACTGTCTTTCTCTGACCTTTGCAGCTCTGCTGAGCAGGGGCTGACAGCTTTGGCCACTTGCACTTATGCATTAGCAAGTTGTAGGGTATCTTTGATACCATGTAATTAACAAGTGCTTCTGCAGTTATTTATACCTAAATAAAGCGATAGCAAAGAGGCTGATGACAAGAAAACTCCCAAAATGCACGATACTGTAATTTTAGGAAATTGAGCCAAAAATAAAAGGGAAACATACATATGGCTGAAGAAAGGGAGATTTTTATTTTTTAAAAAAATATATGTATACTTCTGCTTGCAGATTGAAACAGGTGATGTTACTTTCCCCTCTAAAATAAATGAAACCCAGGATTCAGGTATCATTCCTCTTCAACACCTCAACCGTAATTACGGAGCACACATACAGATTACGTGACAAGGCTGAAGGACTGCATAGTCGCCTAGGTTCCAACTGCCTGACCTTTTCTATTCTCACACCAAGCAATGACTATTTCTGGACTACAAAATGCTTGCTGAAGGACAGATAGATTATATGCTGTGCATTCTAAAGTGGAAGGTTGCTATGGTTTCCGACTGCTAGCACAAGACTATCTTTGCCATGGATCCAGGGACTGGTCTGCTTTGGTCAGCTTTCCTTTCAGACTCTTATCACACATGATCAAAGGCTAACCAGCTTTAGCACCAACACCTCAATCAGAGACTAGTAGCTGCAGTTCCCTGCCCCCACCCCATCTCCAGAAAAGAAGGAAAAGTACCTGTCTGGCACAAATAGGAGCTGAAGTGATATAGACTCTGTACATCCATTTCTTGTTTAATCTATGCTTTCCACTTTCTTAAGCAATGCTATCAAATAGCATAGGTTAGATCAGGCATAGGCAAATTCGGCCCTCCAGATGTTTTGAGACTACAATTCCCATCATCCCTGACCACTGGTCCTGTTAGCTAGGGATGATGGGAGTTGTAGTCCCAAAACATCTGGAGGGCCGAGTTTGCCTATGTCTGGGTTAGATCCTATCAGGCTGAGACATATATGAGTCAAGGCAAGAGCATCTGAGTTCTCAAGGCAAAACTTGTGAATATTCTTAAACAAGGGAAAGGGTTACTGATGAAAGCTCATTCATATATATACAGTGGTACCTCGGGTTAAGTACTCAATTCATTCTGGAGGTCCGTACTTAACCTGAAACTGTTCTTAACCTGAAGCACCACTTTAGCTAATGGGGCCTCCTACTGCTGCCGCGCCGCCAGAGCACAATTTCTGTTCTCATCCTGAAGCAAAGTTCTTAACCTGAAGCACTATTTCTGGGTTAGCGGAGTCTGTAACCTGAAGCGTATGTAACCTGAAGCATATGTAACCTGAGGTACCACTGTATGTATGTATGTGTGTGTGTATACCGTATTATTCGCTCTATAACACGCACCCGACCATAACACGCATGTAGTTTTTAGAGGAGGAAAATCCGTAGGCATGCCACCCGTAGGCATTTCCTCCATAACACGCACAGACATTTCCCCTTACTTTCTAGGAGGAAAAAAGTGAGTGTTATGGTGCAAAAAAAACCGGTGTATGTGTGTGTGTGTGTGTGTGTATATATATATATATATATATATATATATATATATATATATATATATGCTTTCGTAGATTTTCACGGGTACAGGAATGCAGGTTTTGGTGTTTTCGGGTATCTTCCCGTGTAAGAGTTGGGGTGTCTAGGCGACGTTTCGACGAGGTCTCACTCGTCATCTTCAGGCTGGTGCTTTCGGCTTCTTGTTACTAGAACAGAGCAGGATCTCAGTGTTTGAGTTCCTATAAATACTGTTGAGGGGGTGTGGTGTATAGCCTCCAACGTTCTGGGCAGAGAGGAAGTTCCCAGGTTATTGTGCCTTTTCTTCTTTTGTTCATTAATTACTTGAGGGATATCTTGAGTGATTTCTTGAGTGATATTCTGAGTACCACTTAGGAGGGTCATTAGGTGTGGATTAGTTGCTAAAGCTTTCGTGTCTTGACCTCTTGAGCAAGAGGTCAAGACACGAAAGCTTTAGCAACTAATCCACACCTAATGACCCTCCTAAGTGGTACTCAGAATATCACTCAAGAAATCACTCAAGATATCCCTCAAGTAATTAATGAACAAAAGAAGAAAAGGCACAATAACCTGGGAACTTCCTCTCTGCCCAGAACGTTGGAGGCTATACACCACACCCCCTCAACAGTATTTATAGGAACTCAAACACTGAGATCCTGCTCTGTTCTAGTAACAAGAAGCCGAAAGCACCAGCCTGAAGATGACGAGTGAGACCTCGTCGAAACGTCGCCTAGACACCCCAACTCTTACACGGGAAGATACCCGAAAACACCAAAACCTGCATATATATATATATATACACACACATATATATACATATTGGTTTCCTAGCTTAGCTATGTGCTATTTCAGGTTTAGAGATAGAAAACGCCAGATTTCCAGGTTTTACTTAATTCAACTGTTATTTAATGTTGCCGGAAGTTGGATTATTACCAACAAGGTTCAAGTTCCCTATGAATTAAAATATTTCAAGAGCTCTTTTTAATTAGGCAGACATATACTCCATGTCAAAAGTCATTGTCACTCAGCTATGCAAAACTGAAGATAAAAAAGTAGCCAGAGGTTTTCCTCATCAGGAAATGTGGCCTGTGAGATTTGAGAGACCTAACATGGTTTACAGAGCAATCCTATACCCATATTATGCCAGATCTGCACCAGTGGAGCAGTCATCACATTCGACATATGCTCAGCCCTAGGAGAGGAAAATCATGTAGCCAGAAAATGCTTAATATAGCCGGGGGGGGGGGGGTTCTTCAGAATAGGGTTTTACCCTTTGAATCATTTTTTTTATATATAATAATATTTATTGCTTTTACAACAATTTAAACACTTACAAAAGAAAAAACAAAGAACAAACAATACATTATAATACAAAAACACTACATAAAAATTAACAAAACAAAACAAAAACACATCAAAAGAAAGAAGAAAAAAGAAGAAGAAAAAAGAAAAAACTTCCAATATCTTATCTTTCTTTCCCATATTTCCACGGCCTCCTCACACCTCCCTTTTTGTATTCCACTTCTATTAATTATTTCAGCATTTCCTTACCATCTTCCCCTGTTTTCTATCCTATAATTATCTTAACACCTTTTAACCTTATTTTCCTTTAATACTCTATTAATCTATTTATACTTAATTCCTTATAACATTTCTACTGAAGCCATATAATTTCATTCCAACATTCTTCTAACATTCATTAATTTTACAATATTTCTATAAATAGTCTTTAAACTTTTCCCAGTCTTCTTCCACCGACTCTTCTCCCTGGTCTCGGATCTTGCCAGTCTTTTCCGCCAATTCCGTCTAGTCCATCAACTTCATCTGCCATTATCCAACACTTCAGTGCTTTTAAGAGACAGCCATTCTCTCAGCCAGCAAAAAGCAGATGATTCACAACAAAGTTTAGGTGTCTGGCAGGGCAGGTCCACCTCCTTCTTTAGCATCAGTCAATATCTTAAGTTTTACTCGAGGCTTCCTGCCCTGCCAAACCAATCCAGGAACATCCCTCTGCCACCTCCTGAAACAATCCCTCCCATCCAAAACTTGCGCTTTTTGACACAAAAGCAACATCCCCGGCAACACAGCAACCCTCATCCCCACCACAACAGCTCGGCCCAACCATAACAACTTCAGATTTGTCCATATTTCCAAATCCCCCTTCTCTTCAATCCAACGTCCTTCACAATTACCCTTAAGTAAATTCACATTTTTGGCGGTCCTACTGACCCCCAAAAATCTCTCTTTCTCAGCCGATGTTGATCCTGTCTCCTCCTGAAGCTCTATCAAACTTTCCTTTCCCAGTTCTGGTGGGGTTCTGATCCTCAAATTCATCTGTTTTTCTTTAAGCTCCATCATAGCGAATGTCATCTTATATTCGTCAAGTTGCTTTTGAATGTATGGGGCTCTCTCGCACTCCAATTGTGTTGTTTTACATTCAGCAGCAAAGGTTTTCTCCCTGACTTCATCCGCAGTTTGTCGTATTAAAGTAGATTCCTGTGTCAATTTCTGGGTGGTTTCTGTGTTGGTGTTCACCTTTTGTCCCAGATTATTTAAACTTTCTACAATTAAATCAATTTTATTATTTGCAGCGTCCGCTTTCACATTCATCACTTCTGTTTTCTTGTGAAGTTGTTCCAGCGAGTCATTTATTTTCAATAATGCGACTACTAAGGCCTCTTCTGTTGATATTTCATCTGTTCTTTCCTTTCCATTTGCCATAACACTTAAGAGGTTCAGGGTCAATCCCAGAGTCACACAGTTTTTATCTTGCAGCTGGAAACTCCCCTAGCCCAGCTCTTATAAAGTAACCAATTTCAGAAACTTCCACTAGGGGGAAACAGTTTCTATTTATAATAATCAAGAATGTCACCTTTAAGTGCAACTCGTACAATCCAAAGTTAATTTCAGTTTTCAGTTACTTTATTACTCCTTTTTAGAAGCAGCCAGAGACAGTAGAAACAATATATCTCTCTTATTTTGCTAGCTATCAAGGAACATTCTAAGTGCAGTCAATGGACATTCCAAAACGTCAGTCCTACTAGCAGCCCGTTTCCAGGGTCAGAGCGGCAGTATTTTAACTCTCTTTACTCTCTCCTGCAAGCATACTCAGTCCACAACTTTTCCCCCTCTTATTCTGCCTCCAAGGGGGATTTTATACTCTTTGCCGATGGAAATTTAATCTTTTACAAAAGGCTTTCCAAGACTTCAGCTTACAGACTTCTTGCCTCAGTCTATTTACAAATAGGGAAGGCGGACTTCCTGATTTGAACCTCCCCGTTTCGATGCCCAATTAAACGTTTAAAATCCGATTCTCCCATATCAGCTCTACTCACAGGTAATTACTTTGGAGTCAAATTGTCCACAGGAAAAAGTCAGTGCTCTCCGGCAACAGCTATGTGGCTTCGCTCCATGGAAGAAGCAGACGATTCGAAGCACCGTGCCACTCACCCCACGTCACTCCGGGTCCCCGAAATCGGGTTCCCCCGCGAGTAGGGGAGGCGCAAAAGGTGCCCGCCGAATCCCACGTTCACAGGCTTCTCCCACCTGTGATTTTTACAGGTCTCCGCCTTCACCGCGGCGGTACAGACCCAAATTCCCACGGGGCAAGTTCCTCCCGTTCAGAGGAACTCCGCCATTGCTGGAGGCACCAACCCGGAAGAAGTCCCTTTGAATCATTTTTTAAAACACACATACACACATTTTGGGTTCTATTCCAAAATAGGTAAAGACTTATGGATGAGACATTTTGAGGGAAGAAGGTCAGTTGTCCAACACCAGAATGATTAACACTTAGCAGGGATCATCTGAATGAAATGTCTGCCGAAAAGAGGAAGTGAATAAATGCAGAATCAATACAGCACATACATAGACAGCCAGGTCTGACAGGATGAAAGCTTAACCTTTGCCTCTTGCAAACCTGACTTGACCAAAAAAGGGTGGGGGAACTGGGGCTCTGATAAGGGGGAACATGAACACAGAGAGAGAGACAGAGAGAGTGCGTGTGCATATATCCAAAACCAGGATATCAGTTTTCTTGCTCAAAAGGCTGTCTTTTAATTTTACTTGTATCTGGTAACAAACACATCCTACAGGAAGCAATGTTTTCCCTATCAGAACAGAAATTTGAAATGGATCAAGATACAGCTCAGTAGGAGCTGGTTAGTTAATGGACTGAGACATTTTCAATACTTTCATGTCACATTGTATACCTCTGCCTGGTTTCCTCTGACGGTTATGAAAGTAACTGCTTTACAGACCACAGTTCTCAAAGCACGGTGCTCAAAAGTGGCTTCTTGTTTTGTGAGAGAACACAGGTCACACACAACTGCATACTGCTCTCATAAAAAGGGGGGGGAAACCACTTTTCTGCACTTCTTCAAGCAAAAAATAAAAAAATGAAACATTTCAGCATTATCTAACATTTCCTAACATGAAACCGTACAGACCAAGATGAACTAGTGCCTGGAAACACAATAGCAACATAGATCCAAGCAACAATTTCAGAGATGGTAACTATGCAATCTGCAAATGTTAGGATGAAACTGGGTTTTTTCCCCAGATGTATAGCATGCAGCTACACATCTACTTTTTTTTCTTACTTGATTACAGGTGGGGAAGGCAGCATAAAAGGCATGGAGTTTTGTCTCCATCAAGTTTAATAAAAATCTGGAAGGTCAAAGCCTCTTCCCCACCACCCCAGCTGATTTATGAGATAATCCACAGGAAAACACTTCCAGCAGATAGAACCACACTGGTGATACCCTGCGAGCTCAAGCACTTCTGCTCTTTTTATGACGCCCCTGACCTTTGTTTCTACCTAAACCAATTCCTTGCTGGTCTTTGTTCCCAGATTGATTTTGTTCACTCTGGGCCCCATTTCTGCTAACATTTTCACTTCCTAAGTCAAGGCTAGCCCTAGCCCCAGTGGCACCGCCAGCAAATGTCACTGGTGCCCTCTCCATCTCATCATGTTTTGAAAATGCTGTTTTTTAAAACTTGCATTTGTATCCTATTTTGCATGATTTGTGAGCGTTATCTTTCCCTGTCATATAAGAGGACACATGTTAGGAGCTGTAAATCACAATTTATTCATGCCCAGTGAGTGAACTGCTTACCATTTGTTCCAGGTGTGTAGTCAAGGAGAGAGCTGGAGAGAGGTGGCCAGTTGCTACTAAATTCAGCCCTGACCTGACTTCCCCAAATCTCAGTCTATTCACCCCAATGCAAAGTGGTTGCAGGAAGGTATCAGCTGGTCTGAACTCCAGCAAGTCACCTTGTGATGGTGTGATCACATGCATGCTCTCCGGTACCAAGCTCACAGTCTTAAACATAACTATTGCACAACAGATTGTGAAACTATGGGCCATGAGAGGACTGCTACTTAATTAAAAAAATTAAAGACTCCTGTGGGACAGAAATACTCATACCTGCTGCAACTGCAACTCTGCATGATTCATGAATTTAAGTTGACCTGGTCTCCTTGCGATCAGCCTCCTCTGTCAGAATGGTGCTGTTAAGTAGTTTTGGGGCACATCCAGAAGGGGGCTTAATCTGCAGATGGGTCATTTCAAACAATGCAAATAGGTTAATGGGAAATGTTTGAGGGGGAGGTTTCCTAAAAAAAAAACACACAACTTTGGAGCTTTTCCCAAATTCAGTGGGGTGGGGACAGGTTGACAATGTTTATTGCGACGACATTGTATAGACACTGAAAAAGAAACTGGCATGCATGAGGAACCCCAATACCACAATAAATGTCCATCTGGAAACATTCAAGACTCTGGACTTACTGTTTTAAGTCCTGCCCAATCCACTTTAGATGGTAATGTATATTACTTCAATTCAGATGACCTTACAAGGAAAGGCCAGCTTTAGAGGGCAATATGTATAATTTACTTACTTCAAAATGTAGTGATTCAGCTGCATTTGTTACACACACACACACAAGTTCTTGGTAAATTATCTGAATTCCCTTCACTTTGGGCATACTCCTTAAGTGCATCTGGTTCTATAGAGAGCCAAAAAGCTCCAAACCCCCAAATCAATCACTGTTCTCTTTAAACTGTTACAAAAGTTTTGGGCTGAAATGTAATTGAATTCTAAGGGAAGTGGGGTGGGGGGAAGAATGTTAATGTAGTACTTTAAATTAAGTAGGGCTGGGAGGAACTGTCATGCCAATCAGCAGCAGTAAGTGCTTACCACTGATAACTTCATTTTTTTAAAGAAAAATGTAGTGTAAATGTAATAAAAAGCTTCGGTCTTGTCCTAGCTTGGTGAGTGCTGACAGACTGCAAGTCATCAAAGGCAAGGAGGGAGGATTGAGAATCTTAAGTGCAAGGTTCTGGCACTGAGGAAGACAGAAAGGGGAAAGGGGTCAAGTGGGGCAGTCTTGAAATAGAGCTATTTGGCAACAATCAGGGGAATCTCTGACAATTTCACTGTCATCTTGCTTCCACCATAATTGGTACCATTAGAATTTTCATCAGCTTTGTTTGTTAGTTGCTAAGTCTGGCCTAACATCACACTGCATCACCCTGCTCCTTTGTAATATAAACCCAGCATATCTTGGCTTCATTTTAACTGATTCTTCTCTAAATATATTCTGATAACCAACAGTCTTCAATGTAGGTCAAGTCCCATAACTATTCTACTTGGGTTCACTCACTTCTCCTCCCAGCTGCAACCACCAGCAAATGGGGATCTGATGTTGTCATGTGTGACCTATGCTTGCCCAGCAATTTTGTCTGGCCAGGCTTAAAGGCAAGGAGCCCCTACACACCCACAATATAAATATATATGCCAGCTTACTGACAGCCCTCCAAAAGAAGAGGTTTCCTGACAGCCCAATTGAGTAACACCATTTTCTGCCATTTCATACAAATCTCTCAAACAGGATTCCACTGACTCCCTATGCCTCTGAGCTCTCTAACTGAGACAGGCCTTCCCATAAGCTACATTATGCTTGGGAATAAAATGCTCATCAAATCTGGCCAGGATTCTTCCGTAATCATCCATATGATTCCCCCAGTTTGTTAAAAGTTAGTTCTGAAATGTGTGATCCCAGACAATACAGTAAAAAACAGGCAGCGCCTACTGTTGATCATCACCACTTCTCTTCAGCACTATTTATTGGTGTGTCATATAAAGGCTGCAGACAGTCAATTGCCTACAGTTACATGTCACAGACCTTCCCACCCCTGAATGATCTCTGCAGACTTCCAGACATATCCCCAATCCTACTTCAGCTCTCCCACTGACTGCCTTCCATCTGGCATTCTTGGCCTCCTTTGAACTCATCTGCTATTCATTTCCCAACATACCTGCAACTCCTCATCCACTCACTGCTGTTCTTAAGCTACCATTTCCCCTTTCAACTGCCTCCTCTAGTGGAGTAGGAGAGCTGAAAATAATGCCAGTATATTTCACACTTGGCAACCAAGGCGTGCCTTTGGTTTCAGATAGTACATGGGTTTGTTGTTGTTGTTGTTTAGTCATGTCCGACTCTTTGTTACCCCATGGACCAGAGCATGCCAGGCACTCCTGTCTTCCACTGCCTCCCGCAGTTTGGTCAAACTCATGCTGATAGCTTCAAGAACACTGTCCAACCATCTTGTCCTCTGTCGTCCCCTTCTCCTTGTGCCCTCCATCTTTCCCAACGTCAGGGTCTTTTCCAAGGAGTCTTCTCTTCTCATGAGGTGGCCAAAGTATTGGAGCCTAAGTTTCACGATCTGTCCTTCCAGTGAGCACTCAGGGCTGATTTCCTTCAGAATGGAGAGGTTCGATCTTCTTGTAGTCCATGAGACTCTCAAGAGTCTCCTCCAGCACCATAATTCAAAAGCATCAATTCTTCGGCGATCAGCCTTCTTTATGGTCCAGCTCTCACTTCCATACATCACTACTGGGAAAACCATAGCTTTAACTATGTGGACCTTTGTTGGCAAGGTGATGTCTCTGCTTTTTAAGATGCTGTCTAGGTTTGTCATTGCTTTTCTCCCAAGAAGCAGGCGTCTTTTAATTCCGTGACTGCTGTACATGGTAGTACATGGGTAGACGAATCTAAAAAGCCTGGGACACAAATGTTGACAGCCCTCTGGCAGTTATGGTGGCTCATTTACCAGAAGTAATGTATTTAATATTAACTCTGGAAGTATATGCTTGCTTCTGACCAAACTAAGCCTCCTGATGTATATTTTGCTCTAGGATACATGGTGGTGGGGATTAAATGGCTTGGAAGTTTGTGGCATGGAAGACCAACATTCACTCCAGGTTTCAGGAGTGACACAGGAGCGTGTGGCACATCTGAGCAGAAAGAGCCATGACTTGGCTATGATACAGTGTCTGGGGGTAGATTATCTTAAGAAGGAGCATAGCTCAGAGTTAGACCACATCTGTTGTATGCAGAAGTGCTCAGGGTCAGTCCTCAGATGCTGCAAATTTGAAGGAAGGATCTTATCAAGGAGCAAGTTGCAAGGGAATTAAGAAATAACAGCAGCCACCCCAGAGCAATTGAGGTGTCAGAGAGATTAGTAATGTGTTAGTGCTGCATAGTACAACAAAACAAATCCAATTTACCTCATTTTCCCTCACATAGTTACCCATCACTCAATTATTTCACATTCCAATCTAATTAGTGTTCCTATTAATTATACCTCTTCATGTTGAGAAGCAAATGTTCGTGTCACTTGATTGCAAGATATTTCCCCTTTCCTGGTGTGGGAGGGAGAAGAAATATTAAGGGAATCCAAGGACATGGTTTAATGAGATAAAATGAGTCAGGTAAAGAGATTATCTGAAGTACCAGGAGAAAATGGGTCTAAGTAAAATAGTTGCTGAATATCAAAATATGAAATTGCTAATAATTGCTGGCCCATTGTTACGAGACTGGAGCAGGGCTGCTTTTAAAAAGGTTTCAGAATTCCAGTATCATTAGGCATCCGGTACAATTGAAAGCCTTGTTGCTGACTGAAGTGTGCAGGTTGTCAAAATTATTTAATTCCACTTGAAACAATTTTTGACCTCTAACATTGATAGACTACTTATAGCTGTTCCACATATGGTTTTGCAGCAATACCAGAGGAAAGGGAGGAAAGACCTTTGCACCGTTCCCATCAAGGGAATGGAATCAGAACATGGTGTTGAAGTCACATGGCAATGAGCTGGTGCACTGGCCCATGGGAGGGGGGGGGAGACTGCTGAAGAGAATCCTGATAATCTTTCCATCCCCCCCCCTCATGCCTTGCCGAATGTTCATGATGTAAAGTGATCTTATGAAAGTGCTGCCACTTGGCAAAAATTACAAATCACCATTACCTGAGAGACACTTTAAAAAATTGTGTTTCTCAAGCATGCTAACTTCTGGCCACAGGACCATTTTACCATGTGAATATTGAACAGAGTCAATTTGTGGTGACTCTTCCAACCAAAAACTTAACATGAGAATTATTTATTTACTTGTATATTTCAGAACATATAAACCTCTCCACACTCAGTGAATAACCAAGCAGTGTGCAGAAAGAGAACAGAAAAGGTAATACAGGTGATAAAGAGATATTAAAGCACAAAGCCCAATAACAATTTAAAACTGGAGAAATAAAATAGACTAACTCAGGAAGGCCTGGGAGAAAAACAAAGTTTTCAGCAAATGTCAAACACTTAACAATGTTGGGACTTGCTTCAGTTCTAAGGGAACAGAATCAGCACATAGCCTTAGGGGGCAACATCCTTCGATTTCTGTGAGCTGTTGGTAGAACACACCAGGAATCATGTGTCTAAGGAAAGATGCCTGGGAATCGTGTCTAAGGAAAGATGCCTGGGAATCAGAGGTTAAAGCTGTCACTCCTTCTACACTTACCTGGGAATAAGCTTCACTGAACTCAATGGGTTGGGCTATCCCCAATGGGAACAGGTGACAATCTGTGTTTCCTGGGATTCCTAGTTGCTTTGGCCAAGTTGACTAATAGCTATTGAGGGGATATTTTTTATTTTAATAGTGAGGCGATTTCTGACATTTCAAATAAAGTAAAATGCTGATGTTAAAACCCTCTATCTTCCTTCATAATCATGTGGTAAGTATATGCCGATGTTATCCACACAAGCTATGCTCTGATCTCAGTCACTGTGGCCTAACAATGATAATGTTATGTGATAAGGTGATTTGAATTAAACCGAAGAACTATAACTAACATTCAACCTGGTGAATTTCATGTGGGCTGCATCCATGTACATATACTGCCACTCCTTGAGATATTCAAGAAGAAAAGACCCTCCTAAACAAAAGGCAGGACATGGAAGCGTGACAAAATTGTGAAGGAGTAGGATGGGGATAATTTCATGCACAGTAAAAGGATAACATTGTGCTTCCTGGGAAGCTTAGATCTTTAAGGCTTGGAGGGACTTTTTCATATTCAACAGCCTGACAAAGTGACCTTTGTAAGGATTGATTTAAAGCAAGGAATGCAGATCACATTGTTTTGATGCTGGCCTGTAGCTAGAAAGAGCTCTCTTGCTTTTACAAGCTGAAGGACGTAATGCAGAAGGAAAGTCACGGAGGAACCCAGTGATGGATTCTTAAGCCCTGCTTCAGTCAGTAAACCACTCAATTAGTAAGAACCAGGATTGAGGTTGCTCATTTCTGGTTGAACTTGAAACTGCAGAGGGTGGGAAGAGCACTAGTCACTCTGAATGCTGTTATGAATGTCAAGTTAAACCTGCAATTCTATACTCCAGTGATAGGGAACCCATGACCTTCAAACTCCTGTCTTCACTAGACAGCCAGCATTCCTGGGAAGAGGGACTGACTGTTAAACCACTCTGGGAACTGTGGCTCTGAGAGGGGAGTAGGGGTCTCCTAACAACACTCAGAACCCTTAACAAACTACAGCTCCTGGAATTCTTTGGGGGAAGCCATGACTATTTAAAGTTGTGTCATCGTGCTTCAAATGTATGGTATAAATGTAGCCTAGACATAGAATGGCCAGGCCCAGGAGGATGCTAGCAAGGCTCGGCGCTTCAATTGCTCCTGGGTGCTGGATCAGGAAAGATGGACATGGTTGCTCCTACAGTTCCTGATGTGTTTCAGTCTGTGTGTAAAGACAGACACCATGCCTGTTCACTTGCACTTTGCAAAGGAAGGCTGTATCACTGTCACTATAATCCCCAAGGACCATTGTGTGATAGAATAGAGTGTGAGATGGTGTGAAGAACCAACCATAAACCTGTCACAGCATGTACATGTACATGTCAAAGGAAAGCTGTATAAATGCTGATATCTCCATACCTGGAACAGTGTTTACATGAATGCTGGTTCTTTCCCTTTACTCAGTATCCCAGGGCATATAGCAGCCCATCTAAGGGAAGGAAAACTCTGTATTCTATACTCATTTGTCTATACTGCGTCTATACTGTGTCTATACTCATTTGTGATCAATGCTTCAGGAGTAAATTCCGAGGAGAAATCCATACCTGCTGCCTTATGTTGACATCTTTGAGAGAAGAAAAGGCTAAGGAGTAAGCCCTACACAAATCTGGAGTCTTTAAGATGGTTGGATGGCATCTTGTATGCATCCTTCTGGCAACTCCTGCAGCCACGCTGGTGCAAAATGTATTGCTCTGCTTTCCTTTGGACCACACTAGCAAGTCGGGTGGGGGCCTTCTGGGCAGACTTGGACCTCCACACTTCCCAGACTTGTGCCCCAGGAAGGTCACTTCAGTGCTGCTCATGCAGGAAAAAAACAGTGCAGGAGGCAGGACTTATGAGTTGCCAGTCTCTGCAACCATAGCAGGCATTCTGATTCTCCAGCAGTTTGACTGAGGCACACTCCATCGTCTCTTGAGACTGAAGGATGCCGACAATTCAATATCCCAGAAAGAAAGAAAGAAAGAAAGAAAGAAAGAAAGAAAGAAAGAAAGAAAGAAAGAAAGAAAGAAAGAAAGAAAGAAAGAAAACAACATGTGGATCTATCTATATACAGCAGGAGCTTGGTTGATCCTGGGCGACCTCCAGGGACCCAATCTCCTTTCCACTTGAGGCAGTTGTCTGAATGGTATAGATTTTTAAGCAGCCATTATTGGGTGCTAGTGAACTGTGTGTGCCTTTAAAGCGGCTCTTACCCACGACAACATAGCAAGTTTTCCTGACACCTTGTTGTATAACACAACACATTTAGTTGCATCAGTCATGTTTCATTATATCCACTACCCATCCACTGCTAGGAGGAAATTGCTTATCCTTGTTGTGTTCTCACACTAAAGAGCAGCACATTGGGGTCCACTTCCAATTATAAGCTGAAGCTCAGGCTAAATATAGACAGATAGACAGATAGCGAGATACAGATGTAGCTATATCTGTCAGCTGTTTTTTCTTTCCTTGGGGTATCAAGAAAAGAGAAGCGTATGATTGCAATTGTTCCAGATTTTGGATATAGCAGCATTTATGCAAGACCATCTTCTGAAATAGTATTCTGCTTTTTTGTATTGGAAAAAAAGTTAAAGCAAAGGCTTTTAAGCAGCTTTAAACATTTTAATACAATATGAATATATATAACTGTATTAAATTTTTAAGATGCAATCCATCCTGGGATCTTATGGTGAAAGGCAAGTAATAATTTCTTAATTAATTAAAAGGGTGTTAATTTGATCTTCAGTCTTCATATACTGTATAAGCTAATGCCTACATTTTCATGAAAATATTGTCAGTAAAACATCTAACTTATGCTGATTTTAATAAACAAGAGAATTAAATACCAGAAATAAATAAGCTAGAAAGTAAATATAATATAACGGCAAAATACTACCAAATACTGATGATGATGATGATGATGATGATTACAAAGACTGAAGGAAACTAATAACAGTAATAGAGCTAAACATCCTGGGACAATCTCACTACAAGGCTCCACCCACCACAGGCATGTGGACCCTGGGAGGTTACTCTGAAGAGAATGTGGCCCTCAAGTTGATAAAAGTCCCATACCCCTGATGTTTCATTATTATTTATTCTATTTATATACCAGTCTTTATCAAAAATCCCAGGGCAGCATACAACATTAAGAACACATTTTATGGATCACAATAATAAAAACATAATAAAAAGCATAATAATAGACAACATAATAATAAAATAATAAAACACACACATCCCCACTTTAACAGGCCATAGATTATTTAATGGCCAAAGGTTTGGGTAAGGAGGAATGTTTTTGCCTGGTGCCTAAAGACATGCAATGATGGTGCCAGGTGAGCCTCTCTAGGGAGAGCATTGCACAAATGGGGAGCCACCACTGAAAAGGCCCTTTCTCATGTTGCTACTCTCCAAACCTTTCTGGGAAGGGGGACATAAGAAAGGGCCTCTGATGACAAGTGCAGAATGCCTGTAGAGAACACTTGAACAGGGCTGATAACGCATCTATCATTTGCCTGCTCATTGCTGTTCTGCGACATCCAGAAAGTAATTTGGAACTGCAATTCCAGTTTACTACACCTAAGTTCAAGCACTCTCCTCATAAGAGACCAGAGGGAATATTTGTTTAATTATCAGTGCTTTAAAATCTTTCTCTTGGAATGATGGAAGTTAAAGTACATTTTACTGCAAGGTGGAGGAGGGAGCATTATGAGTCAAATCTGCGGATGACAACTTCATTTTTGTTTTGCTTTGTTATACCTAGGGCTGGGTCCATTGCAGAGAGAAAGGATGGGATCTATTTTTTACAGCAAATTAATCTGAAAGCTATTTAAGACACACTGAAAAAAGAGCAAGTCCTTTTTGATCCAGAGGCTGATTATATGCACAGTAATTTCAGGAAGACTGTCACAAAGGATGTTCTCTTTTTAAAAATAAAATAGAAGAACACTTCCTTCATGATATGTAATTTGGTGCTTTAATTTAGATAACTCAGATTATTTACTGGCAAGTGTTCTAACCAGAAATATACTGCATATTCATGAAGCCTGATTTACTGTAATCATTTTTTGTTAATGTTCTGCATCTGCAAATACTTTAAGTACTTGAGTTCTGATTCATGGGTAATTATGTGGGCATATCTTATAAGGAACCATGAGGTTGACATTGTGCAGAAAGCTTTCCCAATATGCAGGATTTCTCTAGGGGATAACTTCAGATTTGGATGGCTTGACATTCAGCAAGGTCAACAGACCTTCTGTGTGCAAAGATACATTATGGAGAAACTGCAAGTTTTAAGAGCATTTGCCATAGATCGAAAAGCATGGTATCGGCTTTGCCCCTTTGCTATACAAACATGTTATTTGACTAAAGGAGGGGGAAATCAAAGTTTTAATGCTGCTTCATTAACCTGTTAAGTGGAATAACAATATTTGTAGTTAGCAGATGTGCAAACCTAGAAAAGAGGCCATCGTAGGAGGGAAAGAAAGACATCTACATGATAGATTGTAAGGGAAGAAGTTTTGTTATAGGAAAATCAAGAGGGTACCCACACAATATTTGTTTCTTGAAACATTTGCACTGCAGCCTTTTTGTGGGTTTAGTCAACCTGTTTATTGAGCATTCACCCTGATTTGTTTGCACAGAGTTAGACACCATCAGCCGCTCATTGAGCATTTATGATTATTTGTTTGCAGGGAAGGTATATGTTGTTGCATCAGGCCATTGTTATTCTCACTGCATTTCCCCCATCACTTTTCTTATCACCAAAAGTTTGATTTTGCAGGTCAGCAGGTTGGTTGCCCCAAACCTCCCACTGAGCTTTAATTACACAAGCTGAATTTTCTGATATATGATTGAACCCCACTGGAAAATACAGTGGTACCTCAGCTTACATACACTTCAGGTTACAGACTCCGCTAACCCAGAAATAGTACCTCAGCTTAAGAACTTTGCTTCAGGATGAGAACAGAAATCAAGCGGTGGCAGTGCGGCAGCAGCAGGAGGCCCCATTAGTTAAAGTGGTGCTTCAGGTTAAGAACAGTTTCAGGTTAAGAACGAACCTCCAGAACGAATTAAGTACGTAACCAGAGGTACCACTGTAGTGACAATCTGGAAGTGTCCTTTACCTCTTAAACTGCATCTGAGCTTTTAGGTGAGTAAAATTGGTGCAGACTCTCAGGAGAGATTAATGTGCCAGGGAGTTGGGTGGCTTCTTGGCAATGATTTTATTAGACAGGCTCCTAGAGGGTAGGCTGTTAAAAAGTCTTGCTCCACTATTCAGACATACATCTTGCAGCACTGCTTAGGCAGAATCTCTCTCTCCCTTATTGCACCACCTGAAGTAGGTCACTTCATTGTGCTGTATGGCAGGACCAGCTCTGATGTGAGTTAGAGCAGTTATGCCTGTAGCTGCACCTCCCCTTACTTCTCCCCACTTTCCCTCTTTCCTTTCCCCATTTATTCATTTATCTTTTCCACTCTCTGTCTTTCCCTGGAGATATTATGCACCACAACATTAAGAGAAAAGGTGAAGGGATCTAACTCAGTGGGTTAGAGCTTCGTACCCGATAGATCCTGACTGAGCTGCAAAAGACTCCTGGCTCAAGTCCTAGAGGGCTGTTCCCAGCCAGTGTAGATCAGGGTTGAGGAACATCTGGTCCCTGGGACTAACTGGACCTGCCAAGCCTTCACATTTGGGCTGTGAAGCCATTTTGGCCAAGCCACACCTAGCTGCTGCAAGGCAGCTTAAAAGCACAGCAGGGCTGAAAGGTTCTTTATTTTCAGGCTAATCACTGGCCCTTGCTTGCACATTGCACAGTACATTGCAAGTCTTGACAACCAGCTGGTCTTTGGGGCTTGCAAAGTACAGTGCCTTTGCCTGCAAAGGGGCAATAATGAGTTGCCTGATGTCATTGCGAGTGATGTCTCATCACCACTGTCAGAGACAGCATGCCCTGGGAATGACAGCTAGGCAGAGTGTTTCTGCATTCAGGGCCTCTTGCGTGCTTCCTACAGACATCTGGTTAGCCACTGTGAGAGGAGAATGCAGGCCTAGACGGGCCATTGTCCTGATCCAGTCGGGTCATCCTATATTACAAAGGGTGGATGGAGCTGCCCATCTATCAAACTTGGCCCAGAAGTGAGTAGAAGAGATATGGATCTGGCCCACAGGCAATATGTAGAGATGAGCCAGTGTTATGACTCATTATAAGGCAGTTTCCTATGTTCTGGCTAAAAATGGTGCCTGGCCCTCCAAAAATGTGCCATTTTACACAGGATTTTTTTTTTAGTCCTGCTGTTGCCTCTGGTTAAACAAGTTCTGTAGGTTTTTGAAACAATACAGATTACAGATTATTTGCTAAACCTGTTCACTGGAAATGGAAGTAATGTTACTCCAGGCAGCAACCACTCTTTCAAACTGCCCAGAACTTTCCAAAAAGAAGGCCATTGTAACTGATGATATGACTAACTTAAGTCCATTATTTTCAATGGGTCTGCTTTGAGTAGGCATGTGGAATTAGTCCACATAATGCAGGTTTCTCACCCCTGCTTTAAGAGGAGGGGTGTTGAGTGAGTTGTCCCAATGATCGCTGTATTCAGATAGCACTTGATTCCATCTTACTGATATTTTCTTACTTAATAATTTTCATGTTTCATATGATCTTTCACATGATCCACTTCTAGAAATTTAGTAGACTCTAGTGTAAGTTTACTGCTCATTTCCATGTTAATTGTTTCTGGTGTGTGTATGTATGTGGTATCGCTTCCCTGGAAAGCCATAATATTGCAGGAATTTCACTCACGTAACAAAACTTTGGGCAGTATTTTGACATATGTCACAGTGAATCACAGGGGAACAAAAGCATGCATGCCCACAAAGTGTGGGAGAGTAGCAACATGTTCAGTGAGATTTGAACCACCCCCTCTCCCCCGCAAGATGAACAGCCCTATCTGGAAATTGGATTCCCCCTTTACCTAGGGATGCTATTGTTATATGTGATCCACCAAGACATCGCCACCTAAGTTGCAGCTCATTTCTTGTGCAGTGTCTTCATTACAAAGAAATAGCAGGTTGATTTCATATCATTATTACTTAAGACAGCTTCCCCCAAGCTCTCATTTTGATAACAAATGGAGAAGCGAGGCTGACAACCCCATTACGGCAGTTCAATATCGACTGAAGAAAAGCTGCTTCGTGCTAGTTTAATAGTGTCCAAGGAACAAATGAATTCTGCTGTTTTGTATTTTTTTATTATTATTATCTCTGCTCACCATCTACAGGTCTGTTAACTGTGCATCGTTAGACTGGCACTCATATACTAGAGTCTTGGGAAATCAGGGTAATGGGGTGAAGGCAATGAGCCAAGTAAAAACCTGGAAAACTTTTTCTAGGTTTGTGGCCAGGCTTGAAACTGAGGCATCTGTGGAGCAATCTAGTGGAGTACTGCTTGTGGTGGAAAAGCAGCAACTAATAGTCCCCTCTTGCACCAGAAATGTGCCTTTCTTCTTCAACACTGCCCCACCCCACCCAAAAAAGTTGTTATTTGCCCTATGTGGGAAATCTGACATGTAGGTTTTCTCCAGCTTACAGAGTTCAAGTTCATACAACATATTAGTGCACTGTGGGCAAGATTTTGATCTAAAGTTTCTACTCACATGAACGTGATCCTACAAACTTCCAAATGGGCAAGGACCCTGGACCAGATGAACAACTAAACTGTAATCTAGGCTGGTGAGCCCCTTTGCTGTCCACCCATTTCTCTTCAATAAACAAACACGCTATAATACCCACAGTTTAGTTCAAAACTTTTATTATTCCAGTTTTTCAGCAAGGTACTCAATATTCTCCAAAGAATTACTAACCCATATGTTTACTATCTGTAACAGGGAAAGTCTATCATAGTTATTTGTGGCTGAAGCTGAAAGCTTGGATTCGTGAGCATAACATCACTGAACAGTATCCTGGCTTAGATATATTGATATTCCTTTTACTTTTGGCTGCATAATGATCTTTTGCTTACTTCCATCTCCTTTCTGTTCCAGATAATGATGGGTTTTCTAAGTCTGCTGGGATGAAACAATTGTTCTAAAAAGTTGTTTCAGCTAGGCTATCTTTTCTTCATCTGTTATCTACGAACTGTGAGCAAGTCAATATATTATTAAACAGAGACTAATAGATACTGACCCATAATAGCTCTGTGGGGCTCCCATGTCTTAATAGTAAGAATGGTATATCTTATTTAAATTGGCTATATATTGTGAAATACAGGAATGATTTTTTTTTTGAAATTTTCCAATGTCCTATCCTCTCAGCTTTCAGATTGCAGATACAATAAAGTTCCTATAAATAACAGATACTGTCCTTGTAATAATGAAGAGGTGGTATCAGTTTTACACATTAAGAGGTGTAAGAGAAACTCTGATATACCCTATAACACACTCCTTCCCATCTCAATCTTCAAAGTCTCTTTTAATCGTTTTTTTTTTTTGGAAGGGCTCGGTTTTTTAAAATAATAGAACAAGTTGAAAAATCCCTATACAGTGGTACCTCGGGTTACATACGCTTCAGGTTACATACGCTTCAGGTTATACACTCCACTAAGCCAGAAATAGTGCTTCAGGTTAAGAACTTTGCTTCAGGGTGAGAACAGAAATCGGGCTCCGGCCGCGTGGTGGCAGCAGGAGGCCCCATTAGCTAAAGTGGTGCTTCAGGTTAAGAACAGTTTCAGGTTAAGTACGGACCTCCGGAACGAATTAAGTACTTAACCCGAGGTACCACTGTATGTGGCAATTTCACTCAGACAATCTATGATGGCTTTCTGAACCCGCCTCCCCTCAATATGGTATTTTATGTTCCATAACTTTTTTATTTACACTCATTTTCTCAGACCAGTGCAGCGATGAGAATCTCTGACTAGGACCTGGGAGACCAGGTTCAGATCCCCAATTGACTATGAAGCTCACTAGTAACCTTGGGTTAGGCACTGTGCCTCAGTCTGACTGGCGTCACAGGAATATAAATGCATGGATCAATAAAAATAAATGAGAGTGGACATTCTTTTTTAAAAAAAAATGTAAAAACAAAAGTAAAATGTTTCTTTGTGGCTGATTAGCAGCTCTCCCTGTGCAAAGGTCAGAGGGGGCAGGGTTTCTGTTGAGTCAGGTGATTAGCTGTGGGAGGAGCTTATCAGAGCTTGCAGGGCAGCGGCCGTTTGATCCATCTTTTAGATTTAGGGGAGCCAGTCTCAAACGTTTGTTGGGGGAGACCTAGGTTTTTTTTGGGGGGGTATTTGTTCTGTCTTCACGCTTTTTAAGATGGAGGACCACTGTAGCCACCCCCAACGACACGTTCTCAAGATGGAGGGTGAGGGAACAGCTGCAGTCGCCTACGGTTCCTGCGCAATGTTTGCCTTCTTGCCAAAGGTTGCAGGCAGCTTTACCTGCAGCAATTGTATGTTGATTGCCCTCTTAGAAGACAAAGTCCAGCAACTGGAGGAACGTGTAGCTACGCTCCAAAGAATTAGAGAGCTGGAGCTCTTCTTGGAAGCAACAGAGCACACAGTCTCCACCAAGGAGGAGACAGGGAACTCCCCTGAGAAGGAGGCTAGTTCACCAACACAGGTGCCAGATATATGGAGAAACGTGACTCAAAGAAGTAGGAGGCCCAGGGTTCGCTCTGATTGTTTAGAAATACACAATCGCTTTGAAGTCCTCTCCCCTAGCATGGAAGACAAAGAACAGACTCCATTTGAGGATCTCTCCCTCATTACAGTCGATCAGGTCGAGCAGCAAAGTCAGTCCTCAGGGAATGTGCAGGCGAACTTGGAACGGACAGCTCACGGAAGAAACCCGACCAAACCTAAGAGGAGGCGTGTAGTGGTGATAGGGGATTCCCTACTGAGGGGAACAGAAGCAGTGATCTGTGGGCCTGACAAGATGTCTCGGGAAGTGTGCTGTCTCCCCGGGGCTAAGATCCAAGATGTAACTGAACGACTGCAAGGAATCATAAAACCCACTGACAAATACCCCTTCTTCTTGGTTCATGTGGGAACCAATGACACTGCAAGCAATAGCCTCCAGAAGATCAAAAGAGACTACGAGGCTCTGGGCAGGAAATTGAAGCAATTAAATGCACAAATTGTCATCTCATCTGTCCTCCCAGTTGAACGACGTGGCCCAGGGAGAGAGGGAAAAATAGGGGAAGTGAACAGCTGGCTTCGCAAATGGTGTAAACAGGAACGGTTTGGATTCTTAGATCACAGACTGCAGTTTCTTGAAGATGGACTTCTGGCAAGCGATGGGCTGCACCTCACAATGGTTGGGAGGAATGTTTTTGCCAAAAATCTCAGAAACCTCATCAGGAGGGCTTTAAACTGACTAATGTGGGGGAGGGAGACAGTGCTCCTGAAGGTAGGAGTCTATCAATTGATGAAGATGATCATCCAAATGTCATAGATCAAATGGAGCAAACAGCACGCAGACCTAGTGGTGGGAGGAAAAAATCCTTAAATAAGAGACACGGGGGAATGATTAATGGACTTCAATGTCTGTACACTAATGCGCAAAGCATGGGAAATAAACAAGATGAGCTTGAGCTCTTGGTACAGCAAACTAAATATGACATTGTCAGGGGTTTAGGAGCAGAGGCACGGGCAAGGGAGGAAACAGAGAGCGAAGGGGAGGAGGCAGAAGAAAAGATGAGTGATGACGACGACCCGAGATCTCCTAGTCTTTCCAGTGAATCAGAGGATTCACAGAAAGGAGCACCAGTGGCCAGGGCAAGGGGGGCACCCCAGGAAGATAGAGCCAGAAGGGACTCAGGGGGGAGCAGCTGGAAATCGGGACCAGCGTCACCGCCAGGAAGCAGGGAAGAGGAAGGGAGCCAGGGGGGAAGCGCTGGCAGCTCACCACAGGAGGGAGGGCATGAGTCAGGAGTGGCCACACCTCCATCGGGGAGCGAAGAAACGGTTAAGAGGAAGGTGGAAGGTTGGGCGCGCGCGCCAAGTTCAAATGCAGAGGAAGGCGGCGCAGTAAGCAGCCCCGAAAGGGAACCAGGTCCTAAAGCCCGGCGCAAGGAGGCAGGAGGGTCCGGGTCAGCGTCAGAAGAATCCCGGAAGGAGGAGGCCCCGGGGGGTAGAGGGACCCAGAGGAGGACAGTCAGGCGGAAAAGGTGGAGCAAGGCTAGGATATTAAGCTGGTGCTCACGGGGCGGAGACTCAGACGGAGCTTCGCCGATCTAGCTACTAGACGTAGAGTTTGCGCGCAGCAGCGTGAGAATGGAAACTGTAATTCAATAAAGACTTTTACTTAATGATCGCTGGCTAGCGTGATCCTCTGTGAGCTAGGATCTTCAAGCAGCTCTGACAGTAAGCTCCGTCTCCCCATTGTGGGCATCTACAGCCTCGAGGAGGGGAGAGAAACAGGTGCCTACTAGCGAGCTCACGAACGGCAGACGACATGACGGCTGAGCAGCAGATAGAGGACCTCAGAAAAGCAGTGGCACAACTGAACGCCGAGGTTCTCGCATCCAGGAAGAGAGAGGAGGAGGCAGCTGCCGCCTGCAGGGATCTCCAGGTCAGGTTAGACGTGCTGACAAAGCAGACACCCCGGCAGGAGGGAATTGGGTTGGCGAGACGGACAGGCGGGCTGGTCTCTCACTTCGATGGGAACCTGCAACAGTATCCCAACTTTAGAGCCGACGTACTGTGCGCACTGCAACTGCTGCATAAAGACTTTAGAGATGAACAAGAGAGAGTGGGGTTCATCATGTCCCATCTGCATGGGGATGCGAAAGCATGGCTACGCAATTTATGGAGAGATAAGGATCCGGCGCTCCAGAATGCGGATGCCTTTATTAAAGCGATGGATGGGTGCTTTTTATCAAGTATTGACGTGGATCTTGCACGGAAGGAGGTGCATGGGCTGAGACAAGGGAGGGCCAGCGTCAGGCAGTATCATGCCCGCTTTTTCGCCTTGGTCAGTGCCCTGGAATGGGACAGAGATTCGGCTCCTGTAAGAGACCTCTTTTGGGAGGGGCTGCACAACTCGATTAAAGATGAGATCGCGAGGGGGGAGAGACCCCGAACCACCCAGGAGGTCGTTCAGAGGGCACTGGCAGTGGGGGTGAGGCTGGAAGGACGTCCGTGGAGCAAGGACGAAGGGCGTGGAGGGCGCGAACCAGCCGGGGGCCCCTCCTTCCTTCCCAGAGAAGCAGCGCGGGCGCAATCCACGCCTCCGCCAGGAGGAGGAGCCGAACCTATGGAGGTTGGAGGTGCAAGGGCTCAGTCAGCAACCAGAGCCCTAGCACCGGCAGCAGTGAAAGCGAAGCCTCCTAGAGGGAACAGGAAGTGTTACGTCTGTGAGGAACCAGGGCATATGGCAAAAGAGTGTCCCCAGAGGCCCCACAAGCTCACTGCAGCCTCAGCAATGGTGACTGCAGCAACGCAGCAAGGAGGACCACAGCAGGGAAACGACGCGGTCTGGCTGGAGGAAGAGGCACTGGGGCCCAGCCAGACGTGTTAGTGACGCAGTCCCCAGAGATTTTACAGCCCGTGAACCCCCTCCCGCCCAAACCAGTAGTGAGGCTCACAGCATCTCTCCAGCTGCCCAATGGAATCACCATAGACGTGCCAATCACCATTGACTCAGGCAGCAATGCGGACTTTATAGGGCAGGACTTTGTCGACAGGCACGCTGTGCAGTTGCTGCCGGCCACACTGCCCCTGCAGGTTGTCACGGTGGATGGCAGGGAGCTGCTCGGGGGGCAAGTGGTGAAGCAGACGCCACCAATGGTGATGCGACTTGGGAATCACAAAGAAATCATCAGCTTCAACGTCACTCAACTATCTGACACGCCCGTTGTATTGGGCATGAGTTGGCTGGACAAGCACAGCCCAACGATGGCTTGGTACCAGAGGCAGTTGATCTTCGGCTCTTCCTTTTGTGCTGAACACTGCATCGTGCCCAGGCAGGAAGGAGAGGAAGAGGAGTCACAGCTGCTGCTCGGCACGCTGCAAGCGATTCCCCACAAGTACGCTGAATTTTTGGAAGTTTTCTGCGAGAAGGAGGCAGACAGGCTACCCCCTCACAGACCATATGACTGCAAAATTGACCTGCTGCCGGGGGCGGCGCTGCCTAAAGGGAGACTGTATTCCATGTCAGAGGACGAACTGCAAGAACTCAAGGAGTTCATTGATCATAATTTGCAGCGCGGCTTCATCCGGGAGTCCAAGGCAGTGGGGGGCAGTCCCGTATTCTTTGTTAAGAAGCGGGACACGCCCCAAAAGAGACTCGTAGTGGATTACAGGATTTTGAACAGTGTGACTAGGCCATCGGACTTCCCCATGCCCCGAATTGACGACCTCCTCGCAAAGGTACGGAAGGGCAGAGTGTTCACCAAGTTGGACCTGCGGGGGGCGTACAACCTCATTCGCATGCGGGAGGGTGATGAGTGGAAGACAGCCATGTTCACGCCACTGGGGACCTACGAATATAGAGTTATGCCTTTTGGATTGCAAAATGGCTCCCATGTTTTTCAAGCTTTTATGCATCACGTGTTGGCGGGACTTCTCTACAAGACGTGCGTCTGTTTCTTAGATGACATCCTGATCTTTTCGGAGTCGCAGCAGGAGCATGACAAACACGTCAAGGAAGTGCTGAGCAGGCTAAAGCAACATAGGCTCTACGCCAAGCTGGAGAAGTGCCAATTCGACGTGACGGAGGTGGATTTTCTGGGCTACAAGCTGTCTGACAAGGGGCTCGCCATGGACAGCGCCAAGGTTCGAGCGGTGTTGGATTGGAAGAGCCCGCGCAACCGGAAGGAGGTCCAACGGTTTGTCGGCTTTGCGAACTTCTATCGCAAGTTTATCAAGGGCTTCGCGATGCAGACGGCGGCCATCACTGACACGCTTAGCTCCAAGAAAAAGAAGTTCATTTGGACAGAGCAGGCGGAGCAGTCCTTTCAGGCACTCAAGCGTCTCTTCGCGTCGGAAGAGCAGCTGCTTCATGTCAACCCCAGCAAGCCGATGAGGGTGGAGACAGACGCTTCGGACAGAGCCGTGGGGGCGGTCCTGCTGCAGAAAGACCCGCAGGGGGTGTGGCGACCGGGAGCGTTTTACTCCAGGAAGCTCAGCAAGTCCGAGCAGACCTACACCATATGGGACAGGGAGTTGCTGGCCATTCACGCAGCGTTCAAGGCGTGGAGGCACTTTCTGATCGGCGCCAAGCACACGGTGCAGGTTTGCACGGACCACAAGAATCTAGAGCACTGGCGCACGGCACAGTTCCTGAATCAGAGGCAGATACGTTGGGCTGAGTTCTTTGCGAACTTCGACTTCCGAATAGAGTATGTCCCGGGGGACACCAACATCATGGCAGACGCTCTCTCCCGTAAGCCACAGTATCTGGAGGACGCAACACCAGCGGCCGCCATGCACATCTTCGCACCGACAGTGTGGGCGTGCGCCGCGGCGACCGTGGACCTAGAGGCGGTGCGACGAGCGTTGCAGGGGGACTCCTTCGCACGAGCAAAGATGGCAGAGGTGCAAAGGGGCAAGGCAGCGGCCGACGGTTTCCAGCTAAGAGATGGATTGCTCATCCGTAAAGGGGCCATCTACGTGCCGGGAGACGAACTTCGAGCCAAGGTGCTGCAGCAGCTGCACGACGCGCCCACGGCCGGGCACTTTGGCAAGGAGAAGACGGTGGAATTAGTAGCCAGGGATTTCTGGTGGCCTGGAATGAGAGGGGAGGTCGCAGACTACGTGGCGAGGTGTGACACCTGCCAGAGGGCCAAACCGGTGCACAAACCGCCGGCCGGACTGTTGGAACCGCTGCAAACTCCGGTCGAACCTTGGGAAAGGGTGGCCCTGGACTTTGTCACGGATCTGCCCAGCTCAAGGGGCAAGACGGCAGTGCTGGTGGTGGTGGACCTGTTTTCCAAGATGGCCCATTTCATTCCGTGTGCTAAGGTGGCCACGGCGGAGCACACCGCCAAACTGTTCATAGACCACGTGTTCAAGGTTCACGGTCTGCCACGGTCTATTCTGTCCGACCGGGGGCGGCAGTTCATCTCGAATTTCTGGCAGAAGCTGATGGGCTTCCTGAACGTCAAGATCAACCTGGCGTCGGCGAGACACCCGCAGACCAACGGGCAAGCGGAGCGGGTCAATGCCATCATGCAGCAGTACCTGAGATGTTATGCAAATCAACAGCCTGCGACGTGGGTGGATTACCTGCCGCTTGCCGAATTCGCCTACAACAACACGAAGCACGTGTCCACGGGGGTCACGCCGTTCTTCGCCAACAACGGGAGACACCCCAGAACCTTCCCGGGACTGGAAAGAATGGGGGAGGGGGAGCCGCAGACAGCAGATGCGTTCGCGTCGGAGCTGCAGGAAGTCCACGATCAGCTGAGGCGCCACCTGGAGCTGGCCAAGCACGCATACAAGGTACAAGCAGACAAGCACAGAAGGGTTGGAGAAGAGCTCCACGTGGGAGACTGGGTTTGGTTAGCAGCCCATGCAGTGCCGGCCAGGTCGTTGGCCAAGAAGAAACTAGGGCATAAGCAACTGGGGCCCTACCAAGTCGAAGAGCAGGTCAACCCGGTAGCTTTCAGACTGGCACTTCCGGAGGGTTCCAGGATGCATCCAGTATTCCACAGATCGGTGCTCACTCCCTACAAGGCACCGCACAGGTTCCAGGAACCCGGAACGGCGCCGAGTCCGGCCAGAGACAGAACAGGGCACGCGGGAGTGGCACAGAAGGAGCGCATCAACGAAGTCACGGAGATTTTGGACTCCAGATGGGGGGAAGAGGGGGTAGAATACTTTCTCGCCAAGGAGGGCACCCCGGCCAGTGCGAACAGCTGGGTGCCGGGATACGCCTTAGACGAACCTCTGCTCAAAGACGAGTTTCATGCCCTCTTCCCACATAGACCTATGCCAGCAGACTTTTTCGACGACTGGCTTTTCACGCCCACGCTTTCGGCCAGCACGTTCCGGGGGTTCGACTCGGACGAGGAACCGACACGAGACGTCCGTTCCCCGGAGGGGTCACCCTCGGGATCCGCCTCGGAACCCTCGTATTGGTGGGACGATAGGCCAGAGGAGCAGTTCCGCAGAAAGTGGCTGGAATGCTCAGGACGAGCAACGCCGCCAGGAGGAAGTGAGGGAGAGACGGACATGGACATTTTCGGGGACGACCCTGGTTTCGAGCACGGCGGCACAGAGATGGAAGCGGAGGTGACCGTCGTCGACGAGAGCAGGGAGGAAGAACCGGAAGACTTCAGATGGAGGCCCGCCACGGGAAGCGACCGATATCCGACGTTCGTCCCTTTGCAACAGCAGCCCCCAGCTCCAGCACCGGAAGGAGGGGAGGGGGGAATGGGGGGCTTCGAGGGGGGGATGGATGTCAGGGGTTTAGGAGCAGAGGCACGGGCAAGGGAGGAAACAGAGAGCGAAGGGGAGGAGGCAGAAGAAAAGATGAGTGATGACGACGACCCGAGATCTCCTAGTCTTTCCAGTGAATCAGAGGATTCACAGAAAGGAGCACCAGTGGCCAGGGCAAGGGGGGCACCCCAGGAAGATAGAGCCAGAAGGGACTCAGGGGGGAGCAGCTGGAAATCGGGACCAGCGTCACCGCCAGGAAGCAGGGAAGAGGAAGGGAGCCAGGGGGGAAGCGCTGGCAGCTCACCACAGGAGGGAGGGCATGAGTCAGGAGTGGCCACACCTCCATCGGGGAGCGAAGAAACGGTTAAGAGGAAGGTGGAAGGTTGGGCGCGCGCGCCAAGTTCAAATGCAGAGGAAGGCGGCGCAGTAAGCAGCCCCGAAAGGGAACCAGGTCCTAAAGCCCGGCGCAAGGAGGCAGGAGGGTCCGGGTCAGCGTCAGAAGAATCCCGGAAGGAGGAGGCCCCGGGGGGTAGAGGGACCCAGAGGAGGACAGTCAGGCGGAAAAGGTGGAGCAAGGCTAGGATATTAAGCTGGTGCTCACGGGGCGGAGACTCAGACGGAGCTTCGCCGATCTAGCTACTAGACGTAGAGTTTGCGCGCAGCAGCGTGAGAATGGAAACTGTAATTCAATAAAGACTTTTACTTAATGATCGCTGGCTAGCGTGATCCTCTGTGAGCTAGGATCTTCAAGCAGCTCTGACAGACATAATAGGCATCACTGAAACCTGGTGGGATAAGTCCCACAATTGGAATGTAATAATGGAGGGATACAATCTATTTCAGAGAAACAGACCATACAAGAAAGGAGGAGGAGTGGCGTTATATGTCAGGGATGTGCATACCTGCGAAGTGATCCAAGATTTAGAACCTCAAAGCCAAAGTGAGAGCATTTGGTTCAAAATTAAGGGAGAGAAGAATAACAGAGACTTCATTGTGGGAGTTTACTATAGATCCCCAAGCCAAACAGAGGACATAGATGATGCCTTCCTGGAACAGATGGCCAAGCATGCAAAAGGAAGGGAGATAGTAGTAATGGGGGACTTCAATTACCCGGATATTTGTTGGATGTCAAACTCAGCCAAGAGCATAAGGTCAAACAGATTCCTCACTGGCCTTGCAGACAACTTCATTGTCCAGAAAGTGGGAGAAGCAACAAGAGGAACAGCCATTTTAGATCTGGTCCTAACCAATGTTGATGACCTGGTTTGTGGGGTAGAAGTGGAAGGATCATTAGGCGCGAGTGATCATGCTCTTCTGAAGTTTACTATACAGCGGAAAGGAGCAGCCAAGCATACTAGGACTCAATTTCTTGACTTTAAGAAAGCCGACTTCATAAAACTTAGGGAAGTGCTAGGTGAGATCCCATGGACAGTAATTGTGCTGGTCCCGGGGGGGAAAGGTACTAATACCGTAGCCGAGGTTCAGTCCAGAGTCACTAGCAGGGTAGACGATCACTAGATGAGACGCGAGGTCCGAAACAGGGAGCCGGGCGGGGAAACAGAAACGCTGGTAGGGCAGCAGCAGGAAGCCAGGCGGGGAACCGGAACACTGGTAGGGCAGAAGCGGGCAACCGGGTGAGGAACAGGAACACCGGAGTGCAGATCTAGGTCTGGGTAAAAGCAGGTACTCCACAACGACGTTGCTCCCGCAACCTGGGACCGGGCTGCCTGACCTTTATCTTCTTCTAAGGCCGGGGGTGGTCCCGGCCCCCAGGAGCCCCGCCTCTCCTGGCCTTAAGGCGAGCACTCCTCCTGGGAGAGACCAGTTCCCTTCGCCTCTCTGCCCTAAGCCTCTGCAGTTCAGGAGAGGCCGAAGGGTTACTGGGCCCCGGGGGAGGCTCACCTGTAGCCACTGAGTCCTCCAGCACCTCTGGGGCCAGAATGGTCTCACCTGGTGCCTGCCCCTGAGGATCTGGCCCAGGTGCAGGCTCCTCAGCATCTAGGCCTTGCCCCAGTTCAGCCAGCCCTGGAGGCGGGGACTCCTGTGCCGGCTGGGATTCCTCCGGTTCACTCTCAGACTCGGAATCCCAGGCCATCACAGTAATACTAAAAGGAAAGGGAGTTCATGATGGCTGGGAGTTTGTTAAGAGGGAGATAGTAAAAGCACAACTTCAGGCAATACCAATGAGACAGAAACATGGAAGGTGCCTAAAGTAGCCAGGGTGGCTATCTAAAGAACTTTTAACTTTTAACCACCAAAGAGGAATTCAAACAAATAGCCAGCACATGTAGACACAAAGTCAGAAAAGCTAAGGCACAGAATGAACTCAGGCTTGCTAGAGAGGTTAAAAGCAACAAAAAAGGCTTTGGGTATGTCCATAGCAAAAGGAAGAACAAAGAAACAGTGGGGTCACTCAGAGGAGAAGATGGTTTAATGCAAACAGGAGACACAGAAAGGGCTGAACTCCTCAATGCCTTCTTTGCCTCAGTCTTCTCCGATAAAGAAAACAATGCCCAACCTGAAGAATTTGGAGCAAATGATTCAGCAGAGGAAACACAGTCCAGAATAACTAAGGAGATAGTACAAGAATACTTGGCTAGTTTAGATGTATTCAAGTCTCCAGGGCCAGATGAACTGCATCCAAGAGTATTAAAAGAACTGGCAGATGTGATCTTAGAACCACTGGCAGTCATCTTTGAGAATTCCTGGAGAACAGGCGAAGTCCCGGCAGACTGGAGGAGGGCAAATGTTGTCCCTATTTTCAAAAAGGGGAAAAGAGAGGACCCAAATAATTATTGCCCAGTCAGTCTGACATCAATACCAGGGAAGATTCTGGAGCAGATCATTAAGCAAACAGTCTGTGAGCACCTAGAAAGGAATGCCGTGGTCACCAATAGTCAGCATGGATTTCTGAAAAATAAGTCATGTCAGACTAACCTGATCTCGTTTTTTGACAGAATTACAAGCCTGGTAGATGAAGGGAACGCAGTGGATGTAGCCTACCTTGATTTCAGCAAGGCATTCGACAAGGTGCCCCATGATATTCTTGTAAAGAAGCTGGTAAAATGCGGTCTTGACTATGCTACCACTCAGTGGATTTGTAACTGGCTGACTGACCGAACCCAAAGGGTGCTCATCAATGGTTCCTCTTCATCCTGGAGAAGAGTGACTAGTGGGGTGCCACAGGGTTCTGTCTTGGGCCCGGTCTTATTCAACATCTTTATCAACGACTTGGATGATGGACTCAAGGGCATCCTGATCAAATTTGCAGATGACACCAAACTGGGAGGGGTGGCTAACACCCCAGAGGACAGGATCACACTTCAAAACGACCTTGACAGATTAGAGAACTGGGCCAACACAAACAAGATGAACTTTAACAGGGAGAAATGTAAAGTATTGCACTTGGGCAAAAAAAATGAGAGGCACAAATACAAGATGGGTGACACCTGGCTTGAGAGCAGTACATGTGAAAAGGATCTAGGAGTCTTGGTTGACCACAAACTTGACATGAGCCAACAGTGTGACGCGGCAGCTAAAAAAGCCAATGCAATTCTGGGCTGCATCAATAGGAGTATAGCATCTAGATCAAGGGAAGTAATAGTGCCACTGTATTCTGCTCTGGTCAGACTTCACCTGGAGTACTGTGTCCAGTTCTGAGCACCACAGTTCAAGAAGGATACTGACAAACTGGAATGTGTCCAGAGGAGGGCAGCCAAAATGGTCAAAGGTCTGGAAACGATGCCTTATGAGGAACGGCTAAGGGAGCTGGGCATTTTTAGCCTGGAGAAGAGGAGGTTAAGGGGTGATATGATAGCCATGTTCAAATATATAAAAGGATGTCATATAAAGGAGAGAGAAAGGTTGTTTTCTGCTGCTCCAGAGAAGCGGACACGGAGCAATGGATCCAAACTACAAGAAAGAAGATTCCACCTAACAGTGGCGTAGCGTGGGTTGTCAGCACCCGGGGCAAGGCAAGTAATTTGCGCCCCCTAACCCGTGGATTTGCGCCCCCAACCCTAACCTCCAGATGTTGCGGCCGGTGCGGCCGGCCCCCCCTGCACCCCCCATGCTACACCACTGCCACCTAAACATTAGGAAGAACTTCCTGACAGTAAGAGCAGTTCGACAGTGGAATTTGCTGCCAAGGAGTGTGGTGGAGTCTCCTTCTTTGGAGGTCTTTAAGCAGAGGCTTGACAACCATATGTCAGGAGTGCTCTGATGGTGTTTCCTGCTTGGCAGGGTTGGACTCGATGGCCCTTGTGGTCTATTCCAACTCTATGATTCTATGAAAATGAATGTGAAGAACAAATGTGGGTACATTTACTCGCATTTTCACATTTTTTTCTCAATCTGTAATTTTTCAGGTACTGAAATGCTTGGAAATTTAATTCCACTTATACGGAAGACATCAAAGGTACATGTATCACAAGACAGGGTGGGTCTCTATTTGAAAATAATAAGATGCTTATAGGATGTCCCTCTTTAAAAATAAATAAATTTAAAAGCCTTTAAAATTTGTCCAATATGCCTATGTTTTGGCAGGTAGAATACATGCACATTTCATGTCCTTTGGATACGAAAGACCAAGTCACAGACATCAGAGGACATCTCCACTGACATCACTGGAAAACCAAACATAAATGCCATTCAAATGAAGATAAAATGCATTTGAAAGCAATTAACAAAATGCTGGGGGGGGGGCGGGAATGTTTCCCCAAAAAATGAAAATGAAAGGTGTTTTTTTTTTTGTTTATTTAACATTGCATATGCTTAATCCTGAATCTATATCTTAGCTGTGGTGTGTTGGGAAACCTTTTGCCCTCCAGGTGTTGCTGAACTGCAACTGTAATGCACTGTGCAGGGTGCTAGATTATTTTAACCAGTTTTTTTATTGCTTCTCTTATTTCTTATATTGTATTCTATTGCATTACAAGTTGCATTCCATAGAATTAAAACTAATACAATAAGTTAGAACATAAGACATAAAGGATAGCAATAAAAATGCAATTGAAAATCAATGTGGATATTTAATGAGGACATGCCACAGACCACATGGATGAAGCTTGAGGACCAACGGTGGTCCACGGACCACCTTTAGGGAACCCCTGCTCTGTGACACTGATGCTCATGCATGCTGCATCTAAAACCTCCGCACACTCACCCACCAAACGCATGGGAAGCATGAGGAGTCCCACAAAGTTAAGATGTTGGGCCCGAACTAAAGAACCTTGAGAAACAGTTTACTCAAATCAGTTTTAGGGAAGTGCTACCTGTTCTCTATTTGAACAATTAATAACTTAATGAGTTAATCAGATACACAAATTCCTGCAGCAACAAACCTTTGCCAGCTCTTTGTCTCACCCACAGTGATGATGCACCAGCCATGGGTGTAGGTTAAACTGCAAGGCCCTCTTGGTGGTGCCATCCTAAGAGACATCATTTAAAGAAATTTTTTATCTTCAGCACAAATATTGATTGCTTCTTGCTTGGTACTGCAGGCCTCAGAACTTTCACAGAAAAATGAAGCTCTCCAAGGAGATGATGGAGAAGTGAAAGCAGAGTGATAATAATAATAATAATAATAATAATAATAATAATAATAATAATAATAATAATAATAATAATATCTTTATTGCCATTGCCCCCTTTGGGGACAATGAAATTACTTGACTGCTCCATAAAAACACCAATTAAACAATACAGTATAATACAGCAAGGGAGATTAGATGACTTTCAAAGTCCGGGCTTCCCATTCAGGGCCGAGATCGCTCTGGAGAAGAAGCTGTTCTTAAGACGGCTTGTTCTTGTCTTCATCGTCCTGTATCTCCGTCCCGACGGCAAAAGCTCGAAGACACAGTGACCAGGATGCGATGGATATTTTACTATGTCCAGTGCCTTCCTATGGCACCTTGTGGCATAAATCTGCTCTAAGGTGGAGAGTGGGCAGCCAACAATGCTCTCTGCTGCCTTAAGTCTGGGGATACAGGGAGGAAGCAGGCTGTGTGTGAGATCCTTCTAACCCCTGGATCCAGCAGGTGTTAAAATATACCACAGACTAGCTCCCTATGTTGAGGTGATCACCTGGGTGATGGGCCATTAGGAGAACAAAGGAGAGGGGGCTCTGTGCAAGATGACAAATGGGTGGGGACCCTCCCTCAACTCAGAGATAGATCAGGACAAAGCCTCAGCTTAGAGTGGGGAGTTTGCGGTGATGTGAAAGGAAACCAGCAAGCAGGAGAGAGAGTCAGGGCAACATTTGATTTCTGTTTGAATCCAAGGCTAAAGCTATGGGAGAAACAAGACCCCTTTGGGGTGTGGTTGCTGTGAACCCCTCTATCATAGGCTCACCCTACTTTACAGGGTGGTTGTGATGACAAAGGGGTCATTAGTCTACTGAAGGAAGTGGGAGATACAGTGGCGTAGCGTGGGTTGTCAGCACCCGGGGCAAGGCAAGTAATTTGCGCCCCCTAACCCGTGGATTTGCGCCCCCTAACCCTAACCCCCAGATGTTGCGCCCGGTGCGGCCGGCCCCCCCTGCACCCCCCACGCTACGCCACTGGGGAGATACAAACGTTTCTGGGCTTTTTTTATTTTAAAAAAATACTATTCCCCCATGATGTTTTACAGTGCATTACACTGGGCACAAACTGAATGCACACACAAATAAATCTTGTGGTTAACTGTTAGCTCATATTCTACACCCCTGTCTTATTTCTTTCATCTTTCTCCCTCAGCGTCAAGAAACCTGTTCCTGAGGTTCAGACTGTGGGAACTATAATTCTTTGAAATAGAGAGCCTTCACAATGGCCATTTTCTGCCCTTCTGGATAACTGCAATGGATGTAAGGGACACCATTAGGGTTCTCTTTATTTCCAGTTGTTAGTAGCCTCTTTTTTTTCTTTTTTCTTTTTGTAAGAGCCACTGTTCTCCTTCCTTGCCCTGCTTCCTAACCAAAACGCTTGCGGGGCCCTCTCGAATTGTTCCTACTGTCACAACAATCCATTAATAATAATGGAAACACCTTTCAGATCCATGTACTCCCAGAGCTGAACGTGAGATGTCAGTGAGCTTAATTAAAGCTCGTGCTTTTCGTGTGCCTTTCAGAGCCTGTTTTGAAAGCATTGGGGACATTTATTGTCACGATTTATGGGAAGACTCCAAAGAGGTGGATGTCAAGACTGTGTGGGATAGAGAAGAACAAGAGTGCAATGTTTATTGAACTCTTCTGGAGAGTGCTTTTTTCCACCTAAATTTAGATTGATCGTTCCCAGCGCTAGGGGGGAAAATTCCGATGCTAGAACGACACTGCCATCTGCAGGGAAGAGCGGGGAAAGGCAAGGACTCGAGAAATGAGTCAGGCCAAAAGCAAATGCAGTCGCAATGTAATATATTGTTTTGTAACCAGGGACAAAAAGAAGGCAAGAAGCTTGGACCTTTGATACGGTTACATGGGAACATCCCCAAATGCATCATGGCAGGCATGGGTGAGGAAAAGGTCCACACTCTGAAACTTATTCCTTGAGACAGCTGTCCACGCTGCAAACTTAGACACACTTATCTAGAAGCGTGTCCCATTGAACTCAATGAGACTGTCTTCTGAATAGGCATGTCTAGGATTCTCTAAACCCACCTCCTTGTATGGGTCACCCTATCACCACATGTCAAAGGTGGGGAATTGCCTGTCTCTGATCCAGATGCGACTTGCGGCCCACCCTCTCCCCTTCAGATCCACTCCTTCCTCCCAAAGCCAATGCACAGCTATAACTTCCATACATACCTACCGGTATGTGCTGTGCTGCAGTCCTTGCAGGCTGTAATCCGGTGCACCTTTTCTGACTGAATATTTTGTGGGAGGTGGGGGAGAAACAATCATATAGAGAAGGAGCTGATGTTATAATTGGCAACTCTAAAGTTAAATATTGTCTCCAGTTATTAGGGGCTGGAGGTAAGGCTCCACCCATTAGCTTGTTCTTGTGGTTACTTTCATTTTTCTATTTAGCTGTGTGTGAGCCTCTTTCTCAATAAATAGCCTCTTGTTCTGAGCCTACAAAACAAGGAATGTTGCTTTGCATTGAATAAATAAGAACTTTAAAGACAGTGTTTGTGTGTGTGTGTGTGTGAATGACTGAATTTAAAACATAACCAAACACCCTCCCAAATATATTTTATGTCATGTGTAAGTGGTTTCATTGCCATGTCCTCAAGCATATCTAGCCTCCTACAGTCTTTTTCAACTTCCGTTCCTCAACAAACCTAAAAATGTAGTGGTGGTTCAGATATTCAGCTTTGCCTGTTGTACGGTCCTGCGTTGCACTGAACTGCATCAGAAAGCAAATGGGGAAGAGCCATTTCCATCCTTTGGCAGCTCCAGCCAGCGGCTGCTGGAATTTTGTCGTTGGCCTACTGTGCGATCACATCTCCTCAAATCTGCCCCTTTGCAGTCGAAAAGCATAAGCGAGTGTCAGCCTGGTGTCAGCGTCCAGATGACCAACTCTTGCCCATGGCAGCAGGGCTGGAAGACAGCATGGGCTGTCTAAATGACACAACTGCGGAGGCTTGAAGTGGCGGTCCAACATCTTGAGTCCCTCTCCTCGTCTCTCTGTTAACTTTGCACATGCATTCCAGCAAATGCAATGTTAACACTAGCTTAGCCAGTTGAGAAAAGCCTGATAAAAGCTTTGTTTTTCTTCAAGAGAATCGGCAGAAGTTTTTGTGGAGGCAGCTGCCATTCTAGAAAGACTTAGGATCAATTTACATGTTGATTAGTTCATTTGTGATCTGGGGAACCAGGTTCTTTTCCCCGCTCCTCCACATGCAGCTGCTGGGTGACCTTGGGCTAGTCACACTTCTCTGAAGTCTCTCAGCCCCACTCACCTCACAGAGTGTTTGTTGTGGGGGAGGAAGGGAAAGGAGATTGTTAGCCGCTTTGAGACTCCTTAGGGTAGTGATGAAGCGGGATATCAAATCCAAACTCTTCTTCTTCTTCTTCTTCTTATACACTGTCAACTAACTGAAGTTCTCAAGCAGGCTAATGATATAATACAGACACACACACATACACACAACACACACACAAAGACTATATGTTTCCCCACTCTCCAGAAGATGCTCCTGGCCTAGAAGCAGACAGATATTCGTTCCTTACAGGCCAGGCCTTCTTCAGTGGACTATGGCTGCTTATATCTCTCACGGCTTCTGTCTTGGGTAGCAGATGCAGGGGGTGCTAGGGGAACAAGGGTGTGAGAAGTCGTTGGAAGTGACCGACTTTAGCATCATGTTGGGCTGTACTGCCAGGAACCCGTTTCTCATGACACCCCTGTTGGGAGGTGCTTGTGACCATACAACACAGCCAAACCCTGAGTGCCTGAATCCATTGGACCAGCTGGCTCAATTTTGTCTACAAAGAGTGGCAGTAGCCCTCCAGGGTTTTCAGACAGGAAGTCTTTCCCAGTCTTACTTAGCGATGCCAGGAACCCTTCTGCATGCAAATCAGATGCTCCACCATTGAGCTACAGCCATGGTGAAGCAGTTTTAACAGCCGCCAGCAGGGGTGGCCCAAGGCATTTCCCCACTTGACGTGAAGCACCCCTACATACCCATGATGGGGGACAGAGTGTCCCCCACTGGGTGGGAGGGGGAGATCCTTTCCAGATCCTCTCTCTCACTGACTCAGCAAGAAGAGCTGGTCTCTCTCTGCTCCTAGAGGCTGGGGAGACTGGTGCCAAAGCTGGGTGGCAGAACAGGGGAGCTGCCCATTGGGGGGCGCTGCTTGAGGCAGCTGCTTCATCCCACCTTATGGGCTGGCTGGCTCTGGCTACCGTCAGGCCAATAGAATAAAAAATAATAATTAAAAAGCACTTATTAGGGTGGCAAACACACCACATTTGCAGCATGGCATCTGCTTGTAAACAGACCATATGCAACTACGTGCAGCCTTGTGTGTGTGATGTCACATGTCTGCGTTGCAGTGATGGGTGCCCACAACCCTGAGGGTGAGTTGGCACCCATGTAAGGCTGTACTCTGTACCCACTAAGCCCAGATTAAGCCCCATTGAACTTGGTGGGATTTACTTTTGAGTAGACATGTGCAGGGTTGCACTGGGTGTGAAGCAAAGAGTTTTGGCGTTTGGACACAAGGCCATACTGTTTGTTTGCTTTTAAACTGTATATTTTTTATGTAAGATCTACCGTATTTCCAACAGTGGCCAGACGCAACCCCCTAGGAAACTCACAAGCAGGGCATGACTATTAGAAGCCAGTCACCCAAGATACACTGCATCTAATCATGGATGTTTCTTTTGACTCGCCACAGCTAAAAATCTCATGACAAACACATGGGAATCTATTTTTTTGCCCCTCTGGTGTTCTACAATAGAAGTTATTTTTAAATGTGCCATCTGGAAACCTTTCCTGAGGTTCCAGAATTAACTGCAGTTTTATTCCATGATAAATATTCATAAGTAAATGACGGTGAAGAGAAACGCTAAAAATAACCTTTTCTTATGAGGTGGCCTATGCCATCGAGCATTAGCCTATGAAGAAAACCTTTATTAGCAACATACGCTGGAAATAAAACCTGTAATGCTTGCTAACGGAGGCTATGTGATTTGTGGCTTCAAGAGGCCCTCTGAAAAATTTACTCGAAGAAGCCAGTGCCTTTTCTCCTAATCCCCACATGGAGGTTGATTATGCATATGACTCTCCTTTGCTGGCAAGATGAGTCATGAGAAAGCAGCCCTGCAATACAGTCAGAGTTGAAGGCTGATTCCTAGTTTTTTCACATACACATTCCTCTTTCGCTCGCTCGCTTGCTTGCTCACTCACTCGCTCTCTGTGAAACAACGGAGGCTCCTGTCATATGCAGCTTATGAAACAGCAGAAGTATGCAACGTCCATTAGAGCAGGCTCTTCTCTTGACAGGAATAAGAAAGAAAGAACATGCTGCAAAAGATTTCCTTTCCAAAGAGCAGGTTGGGGGGACAGGTAGAGGAGCATAGCTGGTTTTAGACATCCTATGCCCTTTTCAGGAGACAGGATGTGCACTCCTGACAGGAAGACAGGAGTGCCTGGCGTGCTCTGGTCCATGGGGTCACGAAGCGTCGGAGACGACTAAACGACTAAACAACAAGAACAACAAATGCCCTTTTCAAATGTGGGTTTTTTTGGGGGGGCGGTTTATTGGGTTGTTGTTTTTTATTTTGATTATATATTTTGTGGTTTTATATTTTGATTTTGTTCTATGAACCACCCTGGGACCTCCGGGTATAGTGTGGTATATAAAATAAATAAAGAGAGAGAGAGAGAGAGAGAGAGAGAGAGAGAGAGAGAGAGAGAGAGAGAGAGAGAGAGAAGGAGCACCATTTCAGATTCTAGACCAGGCATAGGCAACCTCGGCCCTCTAGATGTTTTGGGACTACAACTCTCATGATCCCTAGCTAACAGGACAAGTGGTCAGGGATGATAGGAATTGTAGTCCCAAAATATTTGGAGGGCTGAGGTTGCCTATGCCTGTTCCTGACCTTCTGATCCCCTCAAAACCCCAAACAGACACTTGCTTACAAATATTTTTTTGGGGGGGTAAAGGTAAAGGGAACCCTGACCGTTAGGTCCAGTTGTGGCCGACACTGGGGTTGCGGCACTCATCTCACTTTATTGGCCGAGGGAGTCGGCGTACAGCTTCCGGGTCATGTGGCCAGCATGACTAAGTAGCTTCTGGCAAACCAGAGCAGTGCACAGAAATGCTGTTTACCTTCCCGCCAGAGTGGTACCTATTTATCTACAGTGGTACCACGGGTTAAGTACTTAATTCATTCCGGAGGTCCATTCTTAACCTGAAACTGTTCTTAACCTGAGGTACCACTTTAGCTAATGGGGCCTTCTGCTGCTGCTGCCGTGCCGCCGGAGCACGATTTCTGTTCTCATCCTGAAGCAAAGTTCTTAACCTGAGGTACTATTTCTGGGTTAGCGGAGTCTGTAACCTGAAGTGTATGTAACCTGAAGCATGTGTAACCTGAGGTACCACTGTACTTGCACTTTGACGTGCTTTCGAACTGCTAGGTGGGCAGTAGCTGGGACAGAGCAATGGGAGCTCACCCTGTCGCGGGGATTCGAACTGCCGATCTTCTGATTGGCAAGCCCTAGGCTTTGTGGTTTAACCCACAGTGCCAAGGAAGCATGCTAAGAGCACATTTTTATTGTAAAAAATGTAAGCAATATTAGGGCTGCGTACACATCAGGGTGTTAATGTGCACATGGACGTAACAGGTCTGATTTTTCCATGTTCACTTTTGTACATGTTCATTCACACATGAGCACTTTCAGTTGAACTCTGTCTGAGAGTTTCCCATGCCAACTAGTGGGCGGTACTTGGTGGGATATATTCAAGCTGTGTGTTATTGTCCCCTCTCCTGAGTTAGTGCTTCCCCACCTTCCCTCAGTTCCAGAAGTCTGAGAACCATTGTAGACATGCACAGAGAAAATTGCTTACCTGCCCCCCTTTTCAAAATCATTTTTGAGATACAGGATTTGCAATGTACCAGATTTCACAAATTACTGGGTTAAAAATAATTTTTAAACATATGTGCTTGAATGTGCATGGGCACTTGATGAAATCTGAGGCCAGAGGAGTTGCTGGATAAGATTTCAAGTGTCCATCACAACTCCTTCTGCCTTTCCAGAAGCAGACTATTTAAAAAAGAATGAGTTACACAAAATATGTGAAACTGTACCAATTAGCTTAATTTACATTACTTGCACAGATTGTGCAATTGTTGCATAAATTGTTGGAGGTTTTTTGTTTGTTTGTTCTTTTAGGTACAGAGTACACAGCACCCTTACAGCAGTGTTGGGTCCCCACCCTCCTTCCTAGGGTACACTTGACCTTTGTAGGAAATGTCCCCCATGCAGAGTCATTGACTGATATTTATAGGCAAGCATGGAAGAGAAGAAACATATGATCCTGGCCTCATTACCTGCAATTGACCTAGAAGGAAAGAGAATCACATCTTCCTCAGTTTTCACTCACAGTGTACATCAGTTTCCTGCTAAACATCAGTTTAGGAGACATTAGCAGATGAATAGCAAAGAGCAAGAATTTGCATGGATTTGGTTATTAGGATATAATCACCCATTGGTTTATCAAGAAGGCAGATTATTACTGAGAAGCTCAGTCTTGATACCATTTTAAGTACACCCCTATGCACTTTGATGGGTGGCGCTGTGGGTTAAAACACAGAGCCTAGGACTTGCCAATCAGAAGGTTGGCGGTTCGAATCCCCGCAACGGGGTGAGCTCCCGTTGCTCGGTCCCTGTTTCTGCCAACCTAGCAGTTCGAAAGCACGTCAAAGTGCAAGTACCTCTCCGGCGGGAAGGTAAACGGCATTTCCGTGCGCTGCTCTGGTTCGCCAGAAGCGGCCACATGACACGGAAGCTGTACGCCGGCTTCCTTGGCCAATAAAGAGAGATGAGCGTCACAACCCCAGAGTCGGCCACGACTGGACCTAATGGTCTGGGGTCCCTTTACCTTTACCTTTTATGCACTTTGACTCTGAGAAGCATTGTTCAATAAGGGCTTTTTCTACAGGAAGTAGTACACTAGTTATCCCCTTAAACAGGAAGTGTGTTTGCTTACCCTCAATGCTATATGTCAACCCCAGTCCACATCTGATTATGATAGCTGTAACCCTCATTCCAACCTACTGTATTGGTATAGTTAACACTGCCCATTTGAAGTGCACGACGTCCTGTTCTGTACATGCAACAATCCTCCCCTAAGTATTTACCTGGTGTAACAACTGAAAGCCTCGGTTCTCTCACCATTACCCTCCAAGCCTGTCTCTCTGGAGGGACCCAGAAAAAGGCATTGGCTGGACACCCAAGTGTCCAGGAAGGTTCATATTAGAAGCAGCATTCCAGAAGATATTGGGATCCCCGAGCCATAAAGAGCTCTTTAAGTCAAAACCAGTACCTTGAACTGGAAACATCCAGGCAGGTAGCAGCCATTAATTAGGTGAATTGCTATCCTGCAGTGTTTTTAATAGACACACACACAGGCACACACATTTAGTTCAGGAAGCGGAACAGATAATGTATGCATAACTTTTAACTTAATTGTGCTCGATTCTAAACTTCTTCGGTGCAAATAGCACTCTCTCCAACGTAAGAAAAGAAAGCCATAAATGGTGTTTAACAGCTGAAAGACAAAATTATATGCAATCAACAGCTGCTCGTTACAGAATTGCTACTTTAGGAGTGCAGCTGTTTCATTGTGTCTACTTTCAGCATTAGTCGACTCTTCTTTCCTGAGGCCTTCTAAGATACTGTCGTTCTCCTACAAAGAAGAGAATGAGGGCTTAACCCTACACAACTGTAGCCTGTAAAAGACTATGCACTGTCAGCAGTCTTCGCAGTCTCAGTCAGATCGTATCATTTTCCACTGCAGGGCCAAATGCCTTCACAGGATACCAGTGATATCCAGAAAAAAAGTGCTATTTGTAGTTATTTCCGTCCTTAACATGTCTCGTTCTGCATCAAGGGGACGTTATCTAACCTCCCTACAAACTTTGTGTAAATGAATCAGGATGAAGGTTCAATAAACTTTTCCTTTTAAAATCTGACCCAGAGTCAGAGAGAATGCTTTAACTGTTTTATTCTTCTGGTCCTTTATTCCCCACATAATAAACAGAATAAATAATAATACGCTTTCCCTTCTGTACTGGGGAGACTGTGGGAGCAGATATCCCCCCTCCCATGTGGTGGTCATGTGAGGGAATTGCAACATTTTGGAATACTGTATAATATTTCAAGAAATTAATAAAAATAATCAATTGTTACAATCAGACCCACAACTGGATTTGCTACTTATTTTTTATCATCATACCAAAACTACAATACATAAGGACTTGAGGTAAACTTTTTTATTAATTGCTGTGATATTTAATATTGCCAAAATTTAGATGGTCCCAAAACCTAAACTGCTATGTTATCAGGCCTTGATGGTAAAAATGAACACATAAACATAAAGTATTATGAAAAGGAACAGAGACAGACAACTTTCAAATGATCTGATTTTGTTTTATTATATATGCAGGCAGGATGGAAAACACATGCAGACAACCAGTGACCAATAGTTACCGTATTTTTCGCCCTATAGTGAGCACCAGCCCATAGGGCGCACCTAGTTTGTTTGTTATTTGGGGGGGGGGGGAATAAAGGAAAAAAATTATTTTTCCCCATGCGTGGGGCTGGGGCAGGGGAAACCCGAGCTTCCCCCAACCCCAGCCCCCAGAACAGGCTGCTATCCGCAAGCCTTGGGAGCCCGGCGGGAATTCCCGCCGGGCTCTCCAGGCTTGTGGATATCTGCCCGAAGCCTGGAGAGCGAGAGGGCTTGGTGCGCACTGACGCCTCTCGCTCTCCAGGCTTCAGCGAAAGCCTGCATTCGCCCCATAGGACGCACACACATTTCCCCTTCATTTTTGGAGGCGAAAAAGTGCATCCTATAGGCCAAAAAATACAGTAACTCCAGTTGGGAAACTTGGGTTGTGCCCTCAGAAATACAGTTATAAAACATGGACATAGCCAGGATTTATGGGGGGGGAGAGGACACCCCCCCCTGTCGTCGTCATCATCATCTGTCTGTCTCTGTCTCTGTCTCACAGATTCGGAATGAAATGTCTCAGCAACAGTTGTTTAAATTACAGTGGTACCTCAGGTTACATAAGCTTCAGGTTACATACGCTTCAGGTTACAGACTCCGCTAACCCAGAAATAGTGCTTCAGGTTAAGAACTTTGCTTCAGGATGAGAACAGAAATCGTGCTCCGGCAGCGCGGCAGCAGCAGGAGGCCCCATTAGCTGAAGTGGTGCTTCAGGTTAAGAACAGTTTCTGGTTAAGTACGGACCTCCGGATCGAATTAAGTACTTAACCCGAGGTACCACTGTACTTTCTTTTGACCCCAAGTGATCAGAACAATCTGTCAAAAGCTTCAGTTATTTGAAAACTAGGAAGTTAAATTAAAAAATTAACATTGGGGAGTATGTTTCATGCAGTTTACATTTTGCAAAATTACAAAGACCATGCCTTTTTCATATTATGTTTACAAAATCTAAACTAAAACAAGTTTTAAAACAATCTAAACTAAAACTTTTTCAGCACTTCCTTCTCAAATTCCTCCTTTTTCCAATGCAATTTTTCCATGCACACTCTGTAAATATAGCCCATTGAGATGCCCCCCCCCCACTGTGGACCTTAGCCAAGTCTTTACTCTCTGCAAGGTAGGTTCTGAATGGCCACTCTTCTGTATAAGTGGTGCATGGCTGAGCGAGAGAGATAGCCAGTTAGAAGCCACTGCTGTAGTATCCTAAATTCTGATGTTCTGCAAAGAATAGCTCACACACTGCAATGAAGGATGAAATGCATGCATAAGTGTAACAAAAGCAGACCCTAGGAAAATGCTCGCTAGGGAGGGGGGTCGTGGTATCTCAGTGAGCATTTCGGTTTCAAATGTTCTGACGATTTCTACTTTTAGTTATGTATTTTTATTTATTTACTTGATATAATGGGGAGCAGCTGCCCCTCTCCAGCCCCCTGGCTAAACCCATGCTACCAGGAAAGAAGGGGTAAGTGAATATCTACATCAGGAGCAAGGGGTTGGGCGATAAAGATCTACATTGGGATCTGTTGTCCTTATGGATCCTGCCTCTAGAGGTGGTTGTCTCACCTGTTGCCGGCCCTGTCAATTAGCCTAAAGGCTGAAACGCCCAGCCTTTCCTTGCTGCATTTGCTAGAGACAAACCTCCCTTGCCTAATACGAACTTCCCTACTTTGCAAACCCAAACCTTTTTTCAAACTTCAGTGCGTGCAAACATTACGTTATATATTTAACAATCGTCATATGAGATAAATAGCGACTAGGTTTACAGCCGCTTACAAGTTTCTTTCAGAGGTTTTAATCCTCTGTCCTTAATGCAGAAATCCCTTTAGCAGTCAGGTTTATTGAAGGAATGATTGTGTAGTGGGGTTTTTCTTTTTTGCCTCACTCTCTGTAGCCTGTCTGCAGTCCTGGTTAACCTACACAAAGCCAGGCCAGCCAACTAAGTTTCGACCAGCGGTAACCGAGATGGTGAAACGGGATACCGGAGCTCGTGCACGACTCTACCCCTTTCTCTCTATGGGCTTTCTCTCGCTCTGCCAGGGGGCGGGGCTGAACGAGAAGCTTTGATTCGCCCATCAGGTCAAAGTAGCGACCAATCGAAGGAGATCGACCCTTTTATACATATGCGGAGGGGCGGAGCTTCGTGGAAGGTACTTGCAACAGCAGGAGGAAAAGGCAGGGCTGGAAAAGAAATGGAAGAACTTATTTCTGCATAGACCTGATCTTTGCTCTCTCTTTTTTAATGCTATTTAAAATAAACGGCTGCTTTTAGAAAGAGTAAGTCCTGTAGAATGTTTACAAGTTTATTTGTTTTTAGTGCAAATCTTTTATTTCCGCGTACTTCGCCTGGAGTTAGGCGGGCGGGCAAGAGCAGCAGCAGCAGCCGCGCTTCCCAATCGCCTGGTTTTCATTTCTCCTGGGGCACAAGGTAGGTGACAGGCGAGGGGTTTCAATGGGTAGGTGGGTTGTTTCTGACGCATAAGACCAGTTTTTGGGGGGAGGGAAGAGATTGAGAGGAAAAGGGCAAGCCCGGGCATGCAAAGCCCAGAGCCGGAAGGTGCTGCCGCAGGCGCAAGAGGTGGGCGGACCTTAGGCTTTTGCAAGGTTTTCTTTGCTTTTTCACTATGAAGACCCGTAAGGGCCGCAGATGGAACCGAAACGAAAAGAAGGGCGGGGGGGGGGGTGGAGAGAGAGAGAGGAGAGGGAGACCCATGTTTAGATTTCCATATAAAAGTGTAGATTTCACTTTTCATTTCATGGGTCCCCTACTCAGTTCTGAAATTAGGGAGTATAGTCGCAGAAGCAGCAGGTCCTACCCAGGCGGCCCATTGATGGTCATGTTTTACATGCAGGGAGCCCAGAGCCTCATCATAAGGCCAGCCCTTGTAACTTCACTTAAATGTTGTTTGCTTATTTTAAGCTTTGCATACCGCTCTTCACCATGTAGGTTTCAAAGCAGCTTACAGCAATAGAATAGAAATATATGCAACATTTAAAACTTTTAAAAATCTCATAAAAGGGGTGTGCAAGCTTATGTCTAAATTCAATGGGTAGAACAAAAGCCATTAGATGTACTGCTGGATAACTGTTTTAGTTCTTGTTTTTGTATTGATGTCATTGTTTAAAAACCAATCAAAAATATTGTTAAAAAAGGAAAATAAGGAAAATATCTGGGAAGCATTCAGAGTGCAAAGTCCCCCGGAAATGAAACCGTTTTGGCCAAGCGTCTGACACTCAGTAAGGGCCAATTCCTGCCCCAACTACTTATGGGACAGAGTTCCCCAGAGTTGGGCCTATAACACTGAAGGTACTCCTGACTTGATTGATGCTTCTGGCCTTAATAGTACTCATCCAAGGAGCACTACAGGGCAAGGTGGTCCTTAAAGCATCTGGGGCTTAAATTATTGAGGGCTTTGCACACTAGTACAGGGACCTTAAACTTGACCTGGTAGCATTTTGGAAGCCAGAGCAGGTCTTTCAACACCTGTGCCATGATCCTGTCAACAGTCTTGCTGCAGCATTCTGCACTAGCTGAAGCTTCCCAGACCAGATCCAAGGGCAGCTCCACATGGAGCATGTTGCAATAATCTAATATTGCTGACTCATTGGGGGTTGGCAACATATGCCCATGCATTAAGAGGTCCACCAGTAAATCCTTACGTCTTTGCTAGAAAGGATGCCCTTCATCCAGTTAGCAGCTGTTAGCAACCCCTCCTGGCCGATCTTCAACTCCAACCCAGTTGTGGCCCCTGCTGCCTGTTTAAAAGGGAGTGATGTGGCCTAAAAGCAGTCATGTCTGCACATTGTAGCTGGGAGCATTAGCGTGCCAATTGTCTTGCTTTTGTTTATATCAAGAGATTGTCAACAATCCCTTGGGCTTTGAGACTCACACAGTACCCTCTAATTTCTGCGGCTCCTATGTGGAGTTGAGTCTGTGGACTTGACAAAGATTGTCTTAACTCTGGGGATTTGATCTTTTTAGGCCTGTTTTGAGAGGCCCACAAATTCTGATGTGAATATGCATAGTGTTCGCATATAGTGTCTGTAACCTTTTAAACTTCAGCCCATTTTTAGCAGAATGCAACACCTGCCACTTTGACTGTTCCCTTCTGATTTTGTCCACATGGGTTGTTGGCACTACTGTCCACCTGTTCCCTCTCTACCCCTGTATTTTGCAGTATCTCATCAAAAGTGGCTTTTGGAGCTTTATTTTAAGATGAGGCAACACATCATGCTTCTTAGCTGTTCCACTATAGCATCTGATGATCTACCTTGGCAGGATTAAATGTGCTCCTTTTGTGAATTTGCAGACAAATGCTATGCTGTAAGCAGTCGCTCTGACCCAAGTCTTGTATTTCAGATGATTGAAATGTTGGCAGCAAGTGAGACTCTGGAATTGCTGCGGCAGCTGAGTGTGTTACTGGATCAAGAGTTAAGATGTCAGCCAAAGTTATCTGGCCTGAGAATAATTGAATCTGCTCACGATAATGGGCTCCGGATGACGGCAAGGTTGCGAGACTTTGAAGTGAAGGACCTGCTTAGTTTAATTCAGTTCTTTGGCTTTGGTACAGAGACGTTTTCTCTCACAGTGAATTACTTAGACAGGTTTCTGTCAAAAATGAAGGTAAGTCTTGGAACAACAAAGCTGTAGGCTCATTCATCTCTTCGTAACCATATGGACTTTAAAGTCTTTGACTGCAAAGAAGTGTTGCATTCAATTCAACATGCATGCATGCAGTTATGCTATGTAAATCCTCTTGACTGGAATTCAGATTTGGATGTCTCAGTGGTTCAGAGCATCATAAACTTCTGCTTGTCTCATTGATTCACACAATTCTGAACACATTCAAAGACTAAACACTATCAAAGCATTTGTCTGAGAGGCTTCATTTGCTCCTGCCTCTTGAGCCAGGAGTAGAGATTGGGTTTCAACATGAAATGCATAACTGTATCTTGAACATGCATGCCAAGTTTAATCTCACCTCTCTTTCACCAGTTGTATTGTCTCTTTTGTATATTTGCTAGCTGCCTTGAAAAGAGACGTGAGGCTGTGACTGTGCTTGCCCTTAAAATGCAGAATGCATATAATTCAAGGCTGATGCTGTGTATCACAAGTGGGAAACTTACACAATACCTTGTTTTTGAGCAGTTTGAACAATGTTGTGGGTGAAAGTGTATCCCACACAAGACCTTCTGTTTCTGGTGTGTTTGTTGCCTTGTTGGAGCTATGTGGAGTGTCCCAAACTGCTGGTAGTGGTTGCTCCATCCACCGCAAAAAGCAAATGTGTTCATCTAGCACAGGGGTTTTATATCGTTTTTGGGCCAAGCACCAAATTGATCATGACCAACTCATCCTAAACGTATGGCAAGTGGGTGGGGGCAAGACCCACTTCTCAAGCTGCCTTCTCCACCCTATTATTAATCATGTCTATCATGTCAATTTTCATTATTAAATTCAGGGTTGTCTTTTTAAATCAATCAGTCAATAAATAATTTTCAAAGGACATTTCCAGGTTGGGTGGAGGGTGTTACAAACCTTGTAGAATTGCAGAAGGGGACATTTAGGAGCAGTTAGTCAGTCAGTCAGACAAACAAACAAATAGTACCTTTTTGAAAGAAATAAAAAGTATTTAAGCAACTAACTGCTGTGTGCCAGGCATACACAATCTTCCTCGACTGCCCTTTCTGCAAGAGGGCAGGGGTTATCTGTACTGAACTTGAATAGCCTTAAAACATTTGAGACACGTATATGACAGTGGGTGCTTGGGGAGCAAGAAATAGTTGCCTTGCTTCCCCAAGTGTAGAGCTAACTGAGCATGCATTTCTATTTAAGGGATGACTGCAGGCTTATGCAAGGATATCTGGAATGAACTTTCCACTCAAGGAAGTTAAGATGATTAATTGCAGGTGGTGGGAGGAGAACTTTTGGAAGTTCTACAGGGAAGCACAGCTTAATGGCAGAACATCTGCCTTTCATGTGTAAGTTTTCAGCTCAATTCCCAGCTAGATCCTGAAATGCTTCCCATGTGGAACCCCTGGTGGTTGCTACCAGTCAATCCTGAAGCTTGATAGATCTGACCCAGGAGTGCCCAAAGCTGTCCTAAACCATCTAGCTGCCTATTAATCTTACACATATAAAAATATACTGTTGGACTTGTAGCTCATTAATCCTGTGATGTGAAGTCTTAACTTCCATTGAGTACAGTGGTATTTACTTCCTGGTTTTTGGTTTGTTAGCAGCCTAAGAGTAAAACAAATGAAATTGCACATTAGAAAGAAAAACCCTGAATCTCTGACTGTCTTTCCTCTTCTAGGTACAGCCAAAACACTTGGGCTGTGTTGGGCTAAGCTGCTTCTACCTAGCAGTGAAAGCGACAGAAGACGAGAGGAATGTTCCATTAGCCACCGACTTAATTAGAATAAGCCAGTACCGATTCACAGTTTCCGACTTGATGAGAATGGAGGAGATTATTCTAGAGAAGCTGTGTGGTAAAGTGAAAGCAACGACTGCCTTCCAGTTTTTGCAACTTTATCACTCCGTCCTACATGGCAGCCTAATCTATGAAAGGTAGAGATTTTTCCTTTTAGAACATGTGTGGAATGGGCAGTTCCGTTTAGGCAGAGTGGAAGTCTTTGCTTGGATGGAATTTGAGAACAGTGGAGAGTGAAATCCGAGGCACCTGCATTTTGATACTTTGTCACCTGCTGAAAATGATTCTGGTTTGAAAACTGGTTTTAGATAATTTGATTCGGTGTTGTTCATTTCTTCTGTATTTTATGGTTTCATAGTTTTATAATGTGTTTATATTTTATATATATATATATATATATATATAGTTGGTGGTTTAAGAAATAAAAAAATGAATTTTACTAAACTGATCTAAAATTTCTGTAGCTGTTCAAAGCTTAGTAAGGTTAGCTTTGCCATGTAAACTTTGTGTGCAAAGACAAGACTCTACTAAACTAGGTCTCACTTTCTTACAGGAAGAAACATCTTAATTTTGAGAGACTTGAAGCCCAGCTCAAGGCATGTCACTGCAGGATTGTTCTTTCGAAAGCAAAGGTAAGGATCTTGATTGATTGGTGCTTGAAGATATTCTGCAGGACCTGGAGAGGATTGATTGTCATCTTAATTGCTTTGTCTGTTCCTCAGCCATCTGTCTTGGCGCTCGCAATATTGGTCCTGGAAGCTGAAGAAGAAAAACTGCCAGAATTGGAGGGCACCATAGAACACCTTCAAATACATTCCAAGGTAGGCAGTAGATAAATGCTTAGTCCAGAAGATTAGATCTCTTTGTTTCCAGCAGCCTTGAGTTAATGTATAGAGCCTCTTGCCTAATAAGAGACTATGTACAATGAAGGATTTTGTCTACTTTGGTTTTCAGCATGATTAGATCCCACAGAATCCTAGAGGTTTTCAGCCTTTTGGGGTCCACGGCTCCCTTGAGCAACTACATTCTTTCTGTGGCTGCTCTGTGGGGTCAGGAGCCCAGTTATGTCACCCCTTGCCTGCAGAGCTGGCAGCCCCTCACCCTTTTTCAAACACCTTCCCTTGTGGAGTGTTCCCTCAGCCTCCTCTCCTTGGTAGTCCTCCAGGCAGCTGCTGCTGTCCCTGGTCTCTGAGCTGCCCCCTCTGCCCCAAGGAGAGAGGTGCCTCCTCCCACTGCCTCACAGGGGCCTGGAAAGCACCCCCTGGCCAGCCCCAGAGGCACCATTCATCTGGGGAGCTTGTAGTCAGGTCTGCTGCAAGAAACAGCTGTGCAAGCCTTTGGGAGGCAGAGATGCAAGAGGGCATCAGAGGAGGGAGAGAAGAAAAGGGACAGAGGCCAGTGTTGCCCATGACACCCCTGACCATCATTCAAGGCACCCCAGGGTGCCACGGCACTGGGTTAGAGGGGATCTCAAAGATCTGCTAGCCCAACCCCCTATTGATATACAGATCTTTCCCTGGGGAAGCAGGATATGGTACTACCTGGTTTGGACAGTTGTCAGGTGGCAGAGTGTAGACTTAAGCGAATAAGAATGTCAAAACTTGTCAGAGCTTGATACACAGGGTGGTGGTGAAACCTTGCTTAAGGGTATTATTATTGTTAGTACAGGCGGTGACCATTTTGCACGCGTCCAGTTGATGTGCAACTGCTGATGAACAGATCCTTTTGGACCCAGAAGAGGCTAGAATGGGTGTGCTGGCAGGTGTAACAGGGCAGAGTATCTTCCACGGACTCTGCTCGTGCATGTGGGGGTCAGGAACGGAACCCCCGCTCAGAATGGTCACCACCTGCAGTAGTGTTGTTTGTTAGCTGCTTTATAACCCCCCCATTCAATTTAGCAAGTTAAACTACAGATAAAATTGATTTAAAGCCTGAAATTTAACAATTTATTATACAGAATTCCTAAAATGAACCTCCCAGCAACACAGAAAGAAGATTAAGTCCTACCCTACCCTACTAAAGTATGAGCATCACAGTAAAATCTAACTTAACTACCAAAGGCCTAGGTAAATAAAAAATATCTTAGCCTGGCACCTAAAAACTGACAGTGATGGTGTCAGACATGTTGTCCCTATGGAGAGCATTCATCAGGTGGCAGATCAAATTGTATGTCTGCCATTCGCAACAGCTTACTTGGTTCCTAGTGTTTATCATGAAAGCCAAGTACACACCTGACTTTCAAACAAAGCTTTGCTGCTTTCTCAGTGGCACTGATTAGTTTTTATTTTCCAACTTGCTTCTGGCAGATAAATGACAGAGAGCTGTCTTTTTGGAAAGAGCTTGTGTCCAAGTGCCTTTTGGAATACTCCTCAAGCAAGTGCTCCAAACCAAATGTTCAGAAGCTGAAATGGATTGTGTCCGGCCGTACGGCACGGCAGCTAAAACACAGTTACTACAGAATGGCCCATCTTCCCACAATCCCAGAAAGTGGTTTCTTGAAAGGTGAGTAAATTTGATTCTGTAAAACTGTAACTTAATCACTTTTAAATAAGTTGCCTATATGGCATGTGGGTTTTCTTGTAACTTTGGATTTGTTTAGAAGAAGTTCAAGGCATAATTTTTAAAATACTTTCTGACCATCTCTCACTCTGTGTCATAGTGTGTGGCTAGGTCAGCAGTGCTAGTTAAATATCAAAGCTTCATACCTGCTCCACTCCTGATCTTTTCAAGGAGGAAGGGAAGAAGGTTCTTTAAATATTGACAGCACTCACGAGTGGCACAAAAAGTGAGCAAATGAGTAGCCAGTAGGAAAGCAGTCTGCCCCTGGAGTACAGTGGTACATCGGGTTACAGACACTTCAAGTTACAGACGCTTCAGGTTACAGACTCCGCTAACCCAGAAATAGTACCTTGGGTTAAGAACTTTGCTTCAGGATGAGAACAGAAATCGTGCTCTGACGGTGCAGCGACAGCGGGAGGCCCCATTAGCTAAAGTGATGCCTCAGGTTAAGAACAGTTTCAGGTTAAGAACGGACCTCCAGAACGAATTAAGTTCTTAACCCACTGTAACTCTTGTTATGTTACATAAACTTTGGATACAACGGACGACTAAAAAATTAGGAGGATTTATAATATGCAGTTGAAAAGGTTAACCAAATAACCTACAGAGGGGAGAAGTCTAGAGATTCAGAAGAATCTTGTTTATTTGTGATTTTGAGTGATATTTTTTTTAAAAAAGAGAGAACTGAATGTTGTACAGTACTGATTAAATCAACTTATACTATTTTACTTCTACCTTGCAATAACATTTTTTTATTACTCATTTAACTACAGAGAATCCATAAGAGAAGATGGGAGTGCAAATTTGGCTAGGATCTCCTTTTGTACTGGAGCAGAGAATCAGCTGGATATATCTTGAACCCTACTGAAAACCAGTATCCATGCTTATTTTAAAATGTTGCTACCTGTTATATCAGTAGTGTTTGTTTTTAACCCCTCATGATGAAGAATGAAGATACTGTTACAGAATGATCCCTGGGCCTAAAGCATACACAAATGGCAGCTATTTGAGTGTTTCATTCTGACTTCTGGAGGAAAATGAAATTCATACTACCATTAGTGTTTGGTCCTAAACATTTCTACACAAACTTTTTAACATGTTCAGACCACGTTTAAGGAAGTGAAACTTTAATGTCCCAACTGAATCCAGGATTCTGAAACTTCTTGAAATAATGATGCACTTTACAAGTATGGAACTGGATTATATGTCTGTGCCAGGACTGAATCAGATGGGTATTGCAAGTGTTTGAGTTAAACTATGATGTTTTTAATGTGTTTTAAACACCAGGGTATTAGAAGTAAAGCATTTAAATATATAATGTGACTAGCACCACTTCACTGCACATTCTAGCAGAGTGTAAATGCTGCTTAATGTCTGCTTTTTTAAAAACACTGTTTGAAACTTCACAATGTTCACTGACACTTAAGCTGAGGTAAGAATGTAGGTCAAGCATTGGGACATTAGCACTACCTAAAAATAGAAAGGCTGTCTGAGACGCTTCGTCCAAAGTCTGTACTGAGTTAAACAGTTTTAAAATGTGTGGAAGTAGAAAGTGTGAAAGGCAGTCCTGGAGTACATCTTGGGGAACACAATAGTGACTGGTCAAAGCATGTGAGGTGGGGATTGCAATAGAACATTGCGTTAGGTTGGTTTTATAAACCTCATACACAGGCTTGTTTTATTTTAAGCTGGAAAGTGTTTCTAGAGGAAGATTGCATAATGTGGCAATGGTTGGGTTTTACCACCAAAGGTCCCCTTGATGCCAGTGTGAGCCAGTTAGGACTAGCTACCATTGATGAGTATTGGAAGGTTGAAATGGACAGCTGAGGTGGGGAAGAAAACATGAGCTAAGTATTTAGCATCATGACCACTTGAATGCGGACATAGCAGCCTTTGGGAGTGAGGACTTGGGAGCACAACGCCTCCTGAAGTAATGCTTAGTGTAGTTTTGCTATATGGCTGTGAATGATGTACTGAAGCCCTGTGCCACTGTACATCAAAAGTAGCTTTCCTACCTGGGCTGAATCAGCACCTCTACATTACTTACTCTGAATGGCATCCACTTCTAGTCTAGGTGTCTTCCAGCTGTCAACTGGGTTAGTAACTTATTCTGTAATGAATGTAGCTCCTCGTCTAAATGCATATATGGTCATTTCTACATGTGTTAAAGCTGCTGGCTGAAACTCTCTGTGAGGAAGTATTCTAGAACTTCAGTACCAACTTCTACCTCAATACAAGCTACTCAAAATGAAGTGATAGAATGTTTCCTTGAGCCATTGGTTTCCAAGTGACCATACCGTGATACTTACTGATGCATTGATATCTCCTAACATGTGCCTTTTGCCATCTGGATGTAGAGAGAATTTACAAATCTATTCCATGTGAGTCAGGGAATGCTGCAACTAGTTAACAAGTGCCATTATGCCTTGTAAGAAACAGTGTACCTTTCAATAAAGCATACTGAAACGGAGTTGTGTAAGTGAATTTCTTTGCCTTACATCCCGCAGGTAATTAGCTTTAAGTAAAAGAACAAGATGCCTCTAATACTACGGAACCATGTGCCCAATTTGAAGCCGAAGAGTAGAGACTAGGTGAAGAGCTCCCTGTCCTTTTTTTTTCTGCACCAGGGCATATAGAAGTCCTGCAGAGGGCAATGTGTAAATGAGAAATTGCATAAGCCAAAAGCTCTAAGCCTCTTCCCCATACAGTGGTGCCCCACAAGACGAATGCCTCGCAAGACGAAAAACCCGCTAGACGAAAGGGTTTTCCGTTTTTCGATGCGCTTCGCAAGATGAATTGCCCTATGGGCTTGCTTCACAAGACGAAAACGTCTTGCGAGTCTTGCGATTTTTTTCGCTCCCCCCCCCCTTTTTCTAAGCCGCTAATAGCCTTTTAGCCGCTAAGCCTTTAATAGCCGTTAATAGCGCTAATCCGCTAAACCGCTAATAGGGTTGCTTCGCAAGACGAAAAAACCGCTAGACGAAGAGACTCGCGTAACGGATTATTTTCGTCTTGCGAGGCGCCACTGTATTGTGTTTCAAATTGCAATTGGATTGTGTAAAACAGTAATAATGGAATTACACAATGTGTACTGAGAAGTTAAGCTCTGAAATGTTTTTTTTTCCTGGGGGGGGAGGGAATAAAAGCATTGATTTAAAAATGCTTAAACAACTATAGGGAGTTAAAATCAAAACTAGTCATTGAGTGGTAAGCATCTGTCTAGGTTACATGTGCACCAGACAAAAAGTGGTCTATTTGTGTGGAGTGCCACTGCATAAATAGAAGTTATTTCCTTTGTGGAAATAAACTTTGCAGGGGGACTGCTCTTCAGTCATTCCTACACATCCTAAAAGTGCTAGTTTTCACTTTTTGCAGAGGGTCTGGCACAGTTTTTGCTGCCCTAGGCAAATTAAAGTTCTGTTTGCTATACAGCAACATCATAGCTCAATGAATGATCAAGACACGGGCTGTATAAAACCAAGTTGTCTCATTGGTACAAGGACTTCCGCTCCCCATGTAACATCTGTCCTGGTACTTCAATCCCCCAAGCAGATGGGGTGCACAAGCAAAGAGGAAGTCCTGTTGCACAGGCAGAAGCTCTTTTGCTTACAAGACAACTTTGTTCAACGCTGTACTGTAACCCTTTTAGCAACAAAGGTTTCCCACGAACCCCAGCCACACGGAGGCTAAGTGTATGTTTAGACACAATATAAACAAAATAAAGCTGCTCTGAGGTTTGATGAATTTGTTCACAAATACAGTTCATGTGGCAACTGAATAGCTAAAACAATAGCTTTGAGCGTTTGGAGTAGGCTTCAGCAAAGAGATTTTAACTCGGAAATTATAAACACATCCCAGTTTCTGCATATTGTACCGTATTTTTCGGACTATTGGACGCACCGGTCCATAGGACGCACCTAGATTGGGGGGGGGGGGAAAGGCAAAAAAAATTTATCCCCCCCCCCAGGCGCGGGGCTGGGGCGGGGAAGCCCGAGCTTCCCCCTCCCCCAGAACGGGACCCAGAGCCATGCTTTGGCATCGCTCTGGGAACTTGCGGGGCTGGGGGAGGAGGAAGCCTTCCGCCAACCTCCAAACCATGTCGGGAGACAGCGGGATGGCGCGCTGCGCCTCTCCCGCTGTCCCCCGAGCTTGTGGGGCTGGCGGTGGGGCTCTCCTGAAGCCGGGAGGTTGTGGGGATGGTGGGGGGGGGGAGAAGCAGGCTTGCTTCTCCCTCCCCCAGCCTCCCGATCAGGTCGGGGAAAAGCGGGATAGCGGAGCGCCGCCATCCCGCTTTTCCACGACCTGATCTGGAGGTTGTGGGGCTGGTGGGGGGGAGAAGCAGGCTTGCTTCTCCCTCCCCCAGCCTCCCGATCAGGTCGGGGAAAAGCGGGATAGCGGAGCGCCGCCATCCCGCTTTCCCCCGACCTGATCTGGAGGTTGTGGGGCTGGTGGGGGGGAGAAGCAGGCTTGCTTCTCCCTCCCCCAGCCTCCCGATCAGGTCGGGGAAAAGCGGGATAGCGGAGCGCCGCCATCCCGCTTTCCCCCGACCTGATCTGGAGGTTGTGGGGCTGGTGGGGGGGAGAAGCAGGCTTGCTTCTCCCTCCCCCAGCCTCCCGATCAGGTCGGGGAAAAGCGGGATAGCGGAGCGCCGCCATCCCGCTTTCCCCCGACCTGATCTGGAGGTTGTGGGGCTGGTGGGGGGGAGAAGCAGGCTTGCTTCTCCCTCCCCCAGCCTCCCGATCAGGTCGGGGGAAAGCGGGATAGCGGAGCGCCGCCATCCCGCTTTCCCCCGACCTGATCTGGAGGTTGTGGGGCTGGTGGGGGGGAGAAGCAGGCTTGCTTCTCCCTCCCCCAGCCTCCCGATCAGGTCGGGGAAAAGCGGGATAGCGGAGCGCCGCCATCCCGCTTTCCCCCGACCTGATCTGGAGGTTGTGGGGCTGGTGGGGGGGAGAAGCAGGCTTGCTTCTCCCTCCCCCAGCCTCCCGATCAGGTCGGGGAAAAGCGGGATAGCGGAGCGCCGCCATCCCGCTTTTCCACGACCTGATCTGGAGGTTGTGGGGCTGGTGGGGGGGAGAAGCAGGCTTGCTTCTCCCCCCGCCAGCCTCCCGATCAGGTCGGGGAAAAGCGGGATAGCGGAGCGCCGCCATCCCGCTTTTCCACGACCTGATCTGGAGGTTGTGGGGCTGGTGGGGGGGAGAAGCAGGCTTGCTTCTCCCTCCCCCAGCCTCCCGATCAGGTCGGGGGAAAGCGGGATAGCGGAGCGCCGCCATCCCGCTTTCCCCCGACCTGATCTGGAGGTTGTGGGGCTGGTGGGGGGGAGAAGCAGGCTTGCTTCTCCCTCCCCCAGCCTCCCGATCAGGTCGGGGAAAAGCGGGATAGCGGAGCGCCGCCATCCCGCTTTTCCACGACCTGATCTGGAGGTTGTGGGGCTGGTGGGGGGGAGAAGCAGGCTTGCTTCTCCCCCCGCCAGCCTCCCGATCAGGTCGGGGAAAAGCGGGATAGCGGAGCGCCGCCATCCCGCTTTTCCACGACCTGATCTGGAGGTTGTGGGGATGGTGGGGGGGAGAAGCAGGCTTGCTTCTCCCCCCGCCAGCCTCCAGATCAGGTCGGGGAATAGCGGGGTGGCGGCTCTGCGCCTCCCCGCTGTCCCCAGCTTTTGGGTGCAGGCTGCTGCCCGCAAGCCTTGCGAGCCCGCGGGACATCCCGCCGGGCTTGCAAGACTTGGGATAGCTTCCTGAAGCCTGGAGAGCGAGAGGGGTCGGTGCGCACGGACCCCTCTCGCTCTCCAGGCTTCAGCAAAAGCCTGCATTCGCACCATAGGACGCACACACATTTCCCCTTCATTTTTGGAGGGGAAAAAGTGCGTCCTATAGTGCGAAAAATACGGTATATACGCTAGTTCATGGAAAGGTTTGACTTTCTCAAACATGAAAATTACTACCTCCGCAGGGAACTTAAAGATGTAAGGCCTACACTATTAAGGAGGTAACCAGACAACTACAATTAAGTGTACAGTCATACCTCTGGTTGTGAACATGATCCGAGCAGGAGGCATGTTCGCAACCTGCAGCGTTCGCAGCCTGAAGCACTGAGTCTGTGCACGCGCGTGACGTGATTTGGCACTTCTGCGCATGATGTCATTTTGTGCTTCCGCGCATGAGCCGAAACTCGGAAGTAACCCGTTCCAGTACTTCTAAGTTCGGCATGGTCCACAACCCGAAAACGCGCAACCCACAGCGTTCGTAACCTGAGGTATGACTGTATTCATTTCACTGTGCATATGCAGTCATAACTTGGTTCTCAAACAATGCATTCCTGAAACCAATCAAAAACCAAGGCGCAGCTTCCAATTGGCTGCCGGAACGTACTGCAGCCAATTGGAAGCTACGCTGGATATTTGGCTTCCGAAAATCGTTCAAAACCTGGAACACTCACTTCTGGGTTTTGATCATTCGGGAGCCGATTTGTTCGGGAACCAAGGCGTTTGAGAACAAGGTATGACTACAGGAAACAAAAGGACATTGCACTTACTGTCTATTAGGGTGGGCGACCTATGACTCTCCAGTTAATGGTGGACCATTTCCCATAATCTTTGACAATTAGCAATGTTGGCTGATAGGAGCTAGAGTCCAACAGTATCTTATCTGAAGAACCACAGGTTCTTCACGGCTGTTCTAGAATGGGGTGCAACTGTTCTAACATACCATTTCTTGACTGCATAAGAAGTACACTTTATGTTCTTATTTAAAAAGATGTTTACAAGCATTTAAAGCTTTGTGTGCAGTACTGTACAGACAAGAGCTGAAGAGCAACACAATATTGCAGCTACATCTGCATGCCCAATGACATTTTGGGCTGGAGTTTCTCAAATGGCAAGAGGGGAAGCTGCAGGGCAAACCCTATTGAAACTCTTCCTGTGTTCTAAAGCAGTTACAGCACCAGACCCTCATCGAATACTAGAAGTCAAAAACCCAACTGGGAATGCCACAACTCTTGGCTGTATGCGAGGCAGTTCTTTGATTCAAAGCCAGAACCACCACCAGCCTTGTGGAGAGACCATTGGAATGATGACTGGGGAGAGGCCCAGGAAGAATATTATAAGGTTACTCTGCCCAAGATTGCAACTGACTGGCTTCCTGCTTTTGGTTCAGGGTTTATCTTACAAATGAACTTGGCACAAAAGTATGGGAGACTCTAATTACAGGTAACTCACATCTTACGCTTATTTCACTTACGCAGTTGCAGCTTTGTGTGGGTGGGGTGGGGAAGAAAAACCAGAAGAAAACCGCTCTCCATTTATTTATTTCCCCACAACCACCCACACAAAGTTGCAATCATGGGCTGACTTGGCTTTGGGGAGGCGAGGCAAGAGCCCTTGCAGCATCCCAGAGCCCTTGCGCTGCCTTATCAAAGTCAGGTAAGCAGTGCTCCACCTTGCACGGGGGTCGGTTCTGGGGTTTCCTGGCTTTATGCATTTTTGTGCCTATGCATGAAGCCCTGGAACTGAACCCTCACGTAAGATATGAGCTACCTGTACACCACACTTTAGCGTACACAGCTGGGTCTACAGGCACTTCCACATAATCCAAATTGTGCTTGGGTCAACTAAGTGGATGCCACACAGAATCGCAACAGCATGCCACATCTGCTTTTAATTACCCAGCCTTCAAAAGAACGTGCTTTTTTATATCACAACATAGAACATCACTTCAAAATTCATTTTACTAACTTGCCATGTTGGCAGTTTTCTGTCAAAATTAAAGCCAGGAGCACATGGGGAGTAGTATTCTTATTCCAAAGAATGATGCACCCTATAGTTCTTCAACATAACTTTCAGCTGGCAGGGTTTTTTAAAATAATAATAATAGCAGCATTATGATAGGTTTTTTATTGTTGATATACATATAGTACTGACTTGTGAACTATGTATATGCCATAGCATTACCACGTTAGCACAATTTTAATAAAAGCCTATTGTCGTTCAGTGATCTAAAAGCTATCGAGAACAAGCAGTGAACTATTTTTAAGCCTAGTTCTCACAGGTGAGTTCTTTGGCCAATTTATATTTCACAATATTTTTGCTTGAGTTCAAGGGAATAAATGTGGGGGGGGGGGGAGAGAAAAAAGACAGCTATCTTCCAAGACTAGAGAAATCTGGCCCTCCTTTGCTGTAGTTTCCAGAAATTTCTGCTCCACTGAAGTCAAATCCAGGGTTCTGGGAAGAGGGGGAAAAAACACATGCAAAAAAGCAGTATTTTATTTATACCCATTCATCAGATTAACTTGCAGCACTTGCTAACTGCTTTGCAAATTAAAAGAAGCATTTAGTCTAAAGGTCTAACCCGGGGTGGCCAACCTGCAGTTCTTGCTGAACTGCAGTTTCCATTCTCCCTGAGGACCACGGACCATACTGGCTGTGGATTCATGGGAGTCACACCATCCAAAGGGCCATAGCTTCTCCATCTCTTCCCTAAACTGTACAGGAAGCACACACACACCCCCCCCAACATCCCTGCCTCTCTGCCACCCGCTCTGCCCCAGTCCAGAGCACTGCACATTCAGCTCCTATGTCAGGTGTAGAGAGGATAGAACTGGCACAACTTAGGGACATTGGGAATATGGTCCGTGGGATCACTACCACTAGTTTGTTTACTTAGATAATTTATATACCACTGCGGCCATATTCAGGATCCGTCTCAATAACCTGCTTTCGTAATGTACAAATCTTGGTTCAAATACATAGCCACAAACATTAACGGATGTCCGCGGACTTGCCTCTCTTTGGAACCTTTCTAGCGTCAGCTTCCTCTGCATCTGGTCCTGGACCCAAGGATCAGCAGCATACTCGTTCTCAAGCAAAGAACTCCAGCAATTTCCAGCATCACGGTTGGTTTTCGTCAAGACGATTCGTATCAGTTTCTGGTCCTCTGTTTTTTAAAGAAGTGTGCTTTTTAAGAGAGGAAGATGACACACAACAGCTGGAAACCTGCGTGCATTTAGACCAGCTCCTTTTTTTTGACCAGCAAGCAAAGGCACGTGCTCTCTCTAAACTATTACACACAGTGTTTGTGGAGCCAACACCAAATGAGTGAGCTTTCCTTTTGTGACTAAGCTTTTTCGTCTTCAGACTGATGGTTAGTGTGCTGCAGGGGTCAGCTACCTTCTGATATCAATGGACATCCTGCTTGGGAGGGGCAGTGGTTCTCCAACCCCAGTGTAGTGCAATTAGATCGATGGAAGATGACCAATTATTAACAGTAGCAATCATGTGACAGACAGCTTGGCTGTGCAAAATTGCTGTCACAGATTCTGAGATTTATCATCACATTTAACACATTCCCAGGTGACTGAAGCTTGTAAGGTGGTACACAAATCGTTTAATAAGAACAAACTTCATGCCTCTGCAGGAATATTGTGGACTGACAAACATTTACTGAACTAGGAGAGGAAGAAGATAGTTCTATTTCTCTAGCTTCACTACACCTGCCATTCCTCTAAGTATAATTCTTTAGGCATACATAGAAGGAGGTGAAAGTTCTTTCTGTTTTCGTGCTTGTACCAGAGCAAAATAAAAACAAAATGTTCTCCCCAGCAACAAGCTGTCGAGTGCCTTTGTGGACCTCTGCATAAAAGACAAACGTCACAGAAACAAACCTTCCACATGCAGATGCAGTAACAGCCCCACATGCTCCCCTTTAGCCCCAATGCATGAGTGACAGGCCTTAATGAGGAATTGGAGGTCTGTGCCCGCCTATCATGACCTCATCCAACTATCTCTATGCCCAGCCAAATGAGGCAGTAACTGGAACTCACATAACATAATAGGGAAGCTGTTTGGGTGTATGGGAAGCATGCACAGTCTTTATTTATTTGTTGAATTTATATCCAACTCTTCCTCCTGAAGGGCAGCAAACGCAACCACAATTTATAACAAGCATTCTAAACAGTGGAAAGATTCTGGAAACAGTTTCGGTATGAAACTTCATTTCATCCATTACTTCCACTCCCCAGGCAGTTCAGGAGAGGGGAGGGAGAAACAGGGCTCTGCCAATCCACGTGTGAATCTTCCTGTGTCCTTGCATGGAAGGATGAAAACCCCATGCAAATTCCACAAATAAAACATTAACTTTACCGGGAAGAAAACTCAACAAAGAAACTAAATTGCCTCCCAAAAGTTCACTTAAACAAAGGTTTTACCTAGTGTCCATGTTGCTTCATCCGCTATTGTAGAATCAAAGAGCTTACCCTGAAAGAAATAGTAACTGTTTTAAAAAGCGTGTCGTACATGTATTTGTAAACAAACAAGATTTGCTTAAATCTTCAAACTTCTTAAGCTGATTCCAGAAATACCATTTGTTTTGTGCTGCACGTAAGTAAATGATAATTGTTGGAGTTGGTCTAATTTTGAGAAAACAACAACTTGTTAATTAGTTTAGTAAATTTGTTTAATTACAGGGACTCAATCTCCTTGTCTGGTATTGCCATTTTAATTATACAGCTGGCAAGGATTCTATTATGTGTGCAACATCCCAATAGTGCAATATAAACTGAATATAAACCCCTTTATTTCTCATGAAATTGTATTCAATTAATCTATAAAGGCAGAATCTTACAACTTTCCACATGTGATGAAGCAGGCAAATTCTTGCTCACACAAAAGGAATGCAGAAATCTAATGAGGTGCATAGGTCTGCAAGTACAAGGCTCAGACCACATTAATGGCTAAGGCTGAAATCCTGACCCCATTTACCTAGGAGAAAGGCTACTTAATTCAACAGCATTTACTTCTGAGTACTTATGGTCAGACCTGTGCTGTTAAGAGAGTGTAGGGGGCAGCAAGGAAAGAGATCAAGGATACTACCAAACTCCCACACTCACTTTCCTCTTGGATAGACAGAAGCTCTTTTTTCAAAGACTCGGGTCTTTAGAGACAGTATATGTTTGTTTCTTTGTTTTGAGGGTGCATTCTGCAACATGTCATTGATGCAATAACAATGTATTGTTGTGGATTTAAAAATGGATCCTCCATAGATCATTCCAGTTTATTAGGTGTTGTGCAATGTTGTCCCAATGTTATCACATTATTGCTGTCAGCGTGTACACTCCTGAATGAGACTATAGCGCAACAAGAGAAGGACTAAAGACAACTTGGGGCATCAGTAGTATGGAAAGTTACAGGATTTCAGAAGGAAGTGGCAGACATGCACTGATTGGAAACAAAGAAGTATCTCTGCCCCAAACCATTTTGCAGGTGCAAACAGTACTGAGAGTGGGATCACAAATAACCACTCTGATACCACTGGGACCACAAATAATCACAAATGCCCAATAAAATGGGCAGAGGCCCTGTTTGACACATGCATATTCATCACCTGAAGACTCTTATCATCAAGTGAGACCCCTGGGTATCGGGCGGCATATAAATTCAATAAATAATAGTAAAATAGTAAGTGATGGCTCACATGCACAACAATGGCATGGAATAGTTTATTTATTTATTTATTTGATTTCATTTATATACCACCCTTCATCACAAAATCTCAGGGAGGTTCACAATATAACTCCATTACTAGAAACTCTTCTTCCCATCATATCAACTGATCACTTTTCCATTGAGTCAAGGCAGATGGACCTTTTGCCTTGATGCAGAATGTCTCCTCTTACACCAGAGGAACTGAGGCAGTTACATGTTTAGTATGCAGCCAGACTAGCTTTGGGAGGTAGACTATGGAGCTAGAGAAAGAAGAATCATAGAACTGTAGAGTTGGAAAGTACCACAAGGATCATCTAGTCTCATGGTTCCCAACGTGGGGCACACGCCCCATAGGGTGGCAATTTGATTTTTAAGGGGGGCAATCCGAGAATGAGTTATTAACATAATGGCCTTCCAGGCTTCCTCCATGTGAATAGTTCACATTTTGAATAATAATAATAATAATATGTCGGGGGGGGGAGTGGCACCAGGATTTTAGAGATGCTTAGGTGGGGCATGGCCCAAAAAAAGTTGGGAACCAATAATCTAGTCAGGGCCACATTTAGGTTTGATGAGGCCCTAAGCTACTGAAGGTAATGGGGTCCATTTATTTGTCCAGCTGTCCTTTGTCAACAACAAACTGTGGTTGTTTTTTGTGTTGAATATATGCTATATGGTAATTTATGGACCTAATAGGTATCTAAAGCCATTTGCACATAAAATGTGTATTTTATCAAAGTAATTGATATACAGTGGTACCTCTGGATGTGAACGGGATCTGTTTCGGAGCCCCTTTTGCATCCTGAGCAGAACGCAACCCACGTCTGCGCGGGTTGCGATTCGCTGCTTCTGCGCATGACGTCATTTTGAGTGTCTGCGCATGCATGAGCTGCGAAACCTGGAAGTAATCTGTTCCATTACTTCCGGGTCGCCACAAAATGCAACCTGAAAACGCTCAACCTGAAGCAACTTTAACCTGAGGTATGACTGTAGAAATGAGCAAACCAGTGATATTTTAAGGAGCAGGCTAGCAGTTGGGGCACATAACTTACATCATAGGAGCCTACACGACACAAAACACTGTTGCTGTATGTAGGTTTTATTTTATTAGTTTTTTATCTTATATTTTGGAAATGTACATCCAGTGTTTTTTCCCTTTAATTTTTTGGGGGGGCCCCAAGACAGTGAGACCCTAAGCTATGGCTTGTTTGGCTTATATGTAAACCCTGCACTGGATCTAGTCCAGACTCATAGTTATGACTCAGCAAGCCTTACTACAAGAGACTAAGAAAGGAAATATGTGCAACCATGCACTGAAAAGCACTCCCAACGCGCATGGCTTCCTCCCAAGAATCCGCAGAGCCACAGGACTGAAGAGTTGGAAGGGGCGCCGAGGGCCATCTCGCCCAACCCACTTGCAGTCACAAAGGGCGCTGGGAACTCTAGCTCTGCGGTTTCCAGATTCCTTTGGGGGAAGCCGTGCGCTTGGGCGCGGAGTCGCCGCCCCTGGTCCCTGCCTCCTCCCCGCACCTTGAGCACTTCCTCGCCGGCCACGGAGAGAGACAGGTGGCGGCTCTTGAGGCTGCACTCGACGCTCCTGGCGCGGGTCCCCTGCGGCACGTCCACCTCGATGAACACCTCTTCCATGGTCTGGTACCAGCGGCCCCAGGGGGTGGCGCACGGCACCAGCCCGCTGCGCTCTTCGAACGGCGCCGACATCCACTCAGCGGGCGCCTCGCCTCATTCCCCCCACCACGACCCCAGCGCTGGGGAAAGGGCCCATGCGCCCTCGTCCCTTCGCCTCGCAACCCGTCCCCGGAAGTGGTCCTCGAAGTGCCCCACTTCCGCCAGCTTTTCACTGCCCATAGAGCTAGAAAAAAATAAGAGCAGTCTTTTTTTAAAAAAAAAATGTTCTACAAATAAGGAAAGGCGGACATCTCGGAGAATATAAACTTGTACCTAACCCCAGCCAGCCACTCAGGTTTGTTAAGGCTTCTTGTCGTTGATTTGAAATGCACATTGTGTTCGTTTGTGGAATGCGCTCGCTACTCAGGATGCGTCCCCGGACGATGCGCGGATGCATCCCGCTGGAGGCGCTCAGAAAGAAAGGCGCTTAGGATACCCGCAACTGGATCAGTAAACTACACCTCTCGCCTACAGTTCAAGAGGAGCATGCGCGTTAAAACCAGACTATTACAACGAAAACGGGTGGAATACAGGAAGAGTTTTCCCTGTGCATGGAGACCTTAACGCAATGCGATGAATTCGTATGCTGACGCCTCCCAGACCGTATATAGATTTCCACGTCAGAGCCGTTTACGCAGAGCGAAGCCGTTAAATGAGTCTGCGTCGCCCTTGGCCCGCCTTCCTGGGAGGAAGGCCGGGGGACTGGCTTCTGAGCCGTCCCGCTTTGCGACTGCTCTGATGCTTCTCCTCACCTTTCCAGCTCTGCGTTGCCCCCTCGCCTGCCCCGCCTCCGTCCCGCTAACTCCTCCTCCCAGCGGCAGCCTCTTTGCCGGCGGCGCTCGTTCCTGATTGGCTGCCTTGAGTTCATATGACGCGGAAGGTGGGGCGCCGCGGTTTTTTGAATTCGTTCTGCTCGCTGCGGGCTGGCCGGACGCTGCTTTTCGCCATGTCGTTCCCGAAGGCTCCTCTCAGGCGCTTCAATGAGGCACCAAGTGAGTAAAGGGCCGGAAGGTGGGGAAGGGGCGCTCGGTTGCGTCTCCTAAGAGCGCAGAGGGTGAATAAGCAGCGGGGAGTATCTACCCAGGGCTTTGCTGAGAGCCCGTCTAGTCCACCACCCAGTCCTCCCCCCCCACCTCTTTTTGTCCCCGTTTCTCTAAGGCACACTGCCTCTGAACATGGAAGCTCCACTTAATTCTGTGCCTCTTCCCCACTGAAGGCGGTGTTTGGCCTTCTCTTGTCCAAAGTCCAGTCTCACTTGGGTACCAACCTGTTTGTAGTCTAGTATGACCGGCTCAAGATGCTGCCCGAGGCAAAGGGCAAGACACTGCTCCTGCCTCCCATTCCATGTATAAATGTTCTTAATCTTAAACATTGGTGATGGTAAGTAGGAGAATAGAAGCATAACGACCCGACCCGACCCCACTTACCGTTCCCCTCCCCCTCTTTTCTTCCTAGTTATTTAAATTCAGGTAGGTAGTCATGTTGGTCTGATGCAGTCGAAATATATAAAAAATTGTCCAGTAGCACCTTAGAGACCAACTAAGTTTGTTCTTGGTATAAGCTTTCGTGTGCATACACACGAAAGATAACAATAACAAACTTAGTTGGTCTCTAAGTTGCTACTGGAATTTTTTTTTTTAGTTATTTAAAGCAATTCATGAACCAAGAACTCATACACTGACCACTAAAAATGAACCATATGTTGTAGATATTACTCCACATTTATTATGCTTTCTTAAAAAAAAAATACAGTGGTACCTCGGGTTAAGAACTTAATTTGTTCTGGAGGTCTGTTCTTAACCTGAGGTACCACTTTAGGGGCCTCTTGCTGCCGCCGCGCGATTTCTGTTCTCATCCTGAGCAAAGTCCTTAACCCGAGATACTATTTTTGGGTTAGGGGAGTCTGTAACCTAAAGGTACCACTGTACAAATGAGATGAGAAAACTTGGTATACTTATTTGTACAACATTTTTTTTGTTTATAAAACCCAATAATAACAATAAGCATTGGTGATGGTACAGGGTCATTCACTGCACCTAAAGGCACCGGCTTACTTACGTGGGCCGGACAGGCCTTGTGCACATAGTTTAGTCCTCCAACACATCACCACTGCTCCCTTCCTTTGTTTTTCTCTAGCTTATAGTAGGACTGGCCCTAATTTTAAAATTGACTTTTAAAGCAATTCTTAAGGCACCAGGAAATGGCTGGAGTTTTTTCTTTTCTTTTCAAGTTATAAAAATATTGCAAATGGTTACATTGTATAATATATGTATCATTTCTCAATGGGCCCTGATAACGCATTCACGATCATTGTTATTGACTTAGTTGGTGCAGACTAAAGTTTGTAGTGTCCCTTGAATTGGGTCATTTCTACCCTTTTATTTTGTGACTATTTTATCAGGAATTCAGAGATTATCAAAATATGTCCCCTTCCTCAACAGAAATATGAAAAGGAGGTGAAAGAACCCCAGTGCACAATGTAATGAATGCAAACACTGCAGTAAGGATTAATTCAGCTTTTTCTGCAACAGTTGGCTATCCAAAATGTATTTTTTTAAAAAAGGGGGGCCTTGTAATTAGGGCTTTGATTTTTGCTGAATGTTCATCCTTCTTCCCACCTTATCTAGCTTGTGCTCCATCACCAGGCGCTTATGATGTCAAAACTTCAGATCCATCAAAAGGACCTGTGTCTTTTGACAAGTCCCAACGATTCAAAGAGCATATGGGTAATGAAATCGTGGAAAAGCTGGACTGGCAAATGCTTGCTTGATGCTTCTTTAACAAGCTTCAGAGCTGCGCTTCATGCATGAAGAGTCTGTTCTCATCTTCCATTCTTAACCATGTTCCATGTTTGTCAATGACTTCTAGTAGTGTTATGTGTGTGTACCTGGACTCACATGTGCGCAGTCAGCACTCATGTATGTTCATATACACACTACTAAGAGGTTTGGGAGCTTTTGCTGGAGTTATGACTTGCGCTTGTTATGGATGTGCATTAACACTTACTGTCCTTCTGCTTTAGAGCTCCTGTTTGTTGGATTCCTACTTGTTTAATTATAAATTTGTTCATTTTGGTGTCTATTCTAAACACACAAAGAATAATGGAAGGTGAAATAACGCTGAGGGCGACTTGCGCTTGTGTACACGTTAGTTTCCAACTTTCTCCTTGTAACTTCATGCTGTGGCACTTATCCATGCCCTAAAGTAGATTCGCTTATAGTCAATGTTTGTTTTGTGATGTCTAGACAATGTGGGAATGGTGGTATAAAGTTTTCTGTGAGACACCTGGGAAATAGAAGTACATCTGCTTAGTCCTTTTTAAAAAATGGCTGAAACATAAACCTTTTTCAGGTGGTTCTGCAAGATAGGAATTTCACATGTGGGGACACAGACAAGTGCAATAGTGCAACCATGCCACCCTCTTCTAATTCAGGGGCGATTGGTTTATATCTGTGCAAGTGGAACCCTGATTTGCCAGGGTTCTATGTTACATTGAATGGATAATGCACTTGGTTCTCCATTTCATTTTGTCCACCAGCATCATTTCATGGATTGTTCTTGTGTTTCCTATCTATGGATGCCGAACATCTAAGGATGTTGAACAAATAATTTGGAAATGGAATCTGGTGAAAATTCTCTTATTTTTTTCTTTTCGTAGAGGATGCAGGAATTCAGCAGAATGTTACCAGTATGAAAACTTCATCAACTGCTTCGAGAAAACTTGACTCGAAAGTAGGATTCATATTCTATCTTGTGTCTCCCTTGGCATTTTTCTAGTGCTGTGTCAAAATCTGCCCTTTAACTTTTCTTTATTATTTTTTCTCCCTGGGGAATGGCTTCTGTTAAGTTGTGGGCGAACATATCAGACGACACAGCGATTCTTCCAAAGCAGCTCTTTATTTGTAAGCTGGAACAGAACTAAGCAGTCAGCCTGCTTATAAAGAGCTCCAGAACAATGTAACTGTTGCCATTTTCTAAAACTATCCAATCACTGAACGTCACTTTTCAATCCTTCATTTGCATACAAACTATCCAATCACTTTCGATCCTTCATTTGCATAACTATCTACAGTATCCCCCTGCTGGTCCAGGGTGAGAACTTCAGTACATAACAGCTTCCATGTTTCTGCTTTGTTCTTGGAACTCAGTAGAACTCTATAATTTTTATGGATGTAGGTTTCGAGCTTACCTTATTGTTGCAAGATGGCATAGGGTGGAGCATTATATATAAAGAAGCTGCAATGAGGTAATATTTTAATTTTAAATTTGTTTAAATTTAATTGATTAAGCACAGAGCTAGATTAATCAGTGACCATATCCTCTGGCTGGAGGGGGATAGCAAACATTTTCCAGTCCTTTGCAGCCTCCCTGGCTGTCTGAGCTTCCTGACTTGAGAAAGTCCTGTGGGAAGAGTTGCTTCATAACCTCCTCCCCTGGACTTTAATTGAAATATTGGCACCCATGAAGGCTGTAGAGCGCAGACAATTGGTGAGATAATTTCTAGAATGAAAGAAAAGGCACACACCCATAAAAGTAAGGTAAGCACCACCAAACTCTGCAGCCCACCCAGGATAATTTTGCTAAAGTTTTCTCTTTTCTTTACAAATGCAGTCCTTTTGAAAGCCAGTTATAACTGTCAAACTGAGATAGCCCGAAAGATCACTTGTCTTTAGGAGTTTCTTTGTGCATAGAAATTTGGGAAATTATTTCCCCCCAGCAATTGGGAACGTGTATGTGTATATTTCTCAACTGTCTGCTGGATAAGTTGCATTTGTTCTTCTGAAAAGCTGTGCTCATAAAGTGTGGGTGAAATCAAAAGGAAATTGTTTTTAGGTTTCAGCCCTTTTATGAAACAAACTTCTTTTCTTGGCCTCTAGAATTTAAAGCCAAACAGCTTGGGAATGAAAGCAGGAAAGGATTTGGCCAGCAAAAAAGACCTGAAAACATGCAAGGAGTTGGAAAAAGAGGTATGAGCACCGCCATTTCTTTTAGTAGCTTATTTAAATAAATCTATTGCATTTCTGGTGTGAGCATCTATGGTTCTTTTAGAATAGGTTTGCAGAATCTGAAAGCAGCCCTGTATAGGGAAGTTTTTAATGTTTGATGTTTTACTGTGCTTAATGCGTTTAATTTGTTGGAAGCTGCCCAGAGTGGCTGGGGAAACCCAGTCAATGGGCAGCATATAAATAATAATAAATTATTATTGTTATTATTATTAGGTCTCAATTAATTCTTAAACCTCTTCAGGCTTGTTGGAGAGCCAAAGATTTGACATGTTATTACATAATTTGACCCAAGACACTGGATATATTGGAGTGCAGCATTTTCCCTCAGTGTCACTACTGTCCCCCCAAATTTCCTAGTGATGATTAAATAAGTGGGTGGCCAAATCAATTTGTGTATTAGTCAGCATAATAGGAAACTCCCCTTGGAAGTACCCAAGGGCCTTTAAGTCACCTGGCTATCATCAAACTCAACAACATAAACCATTTTGACATTGATGTTACAGGTGTCTGGAGTGTTTCAGTGATAGTTCTTTGTTTATATGTGATGTTGGATTTATGGCTGGCTTACTTGTAAACTACTTTGAAATCATTTATAAAAGCTGACATGTGAATTATTGCTCTGGTGGGTGACTTGGGGTTCCATTCAGACAGCTTGCTTTACTGAGCATTCATTCTGATGTATTTGTAGGGAGCTTTGATGACATTGCATCAGTTCCACTGCATTTCCCCACCACTTCCTTATATCACAAAAAGTCTGATAATTCAGGGAAGTGGGTTTGTGACACAAGCCTTCCCAAACAGCTGTAATTGTGGCAAACTGAATTTGCTGGCATTGCAACTGAATCAGTGTTCAAAACACTGAATCAGTGTTCAAAACACTGAAAACTCCCATTGTTCTAGGGGCATTTTGTGACCGGGAATTACATTAGTAGTTTCTGGGCTCTGGGCGCAGTACTGTGCCTAAGATTTCAGATCAAAACTGCAGAGTGGAAGGAAAGGAGGACCTTTTTCTGCCTCCTCACTTCTAGCTACTCTCTGAAGACTGGAGAAGAGACCCTCTTAAGAATATTAGGGGCGCGGGGAGGGGAAGGACTAGACCATGTGAAAAATGAACATAACATTTTATCTGCAGTTCATTCATTTTCAGCTTTGTATTCTTGTTATAAAAAAGTGTGCCCAGACATTGTTGTTGCGCCCACAACCTAGTTTTAAGGTGCCATTTAGGTTACAGCTTTCATTTCTCAGTTTCTAACACTGGACTGAATCCCACCCAAAAATAATGACAGTCTGCAAGTGCCCTAGGACAATTATTCAACTGTGATACTTATAACGAGAACATTTTGGAATTTCAACTAGTAATGAAACAATATTGTGGGGCAGGGGGGACTTGCTTCCTGGAACGATTTCTCAGCTAATTTCATGCGTATTACTGTAGATTCGGGTGCTGATTGCAGAACGTGGCCAGCAGGATAAAAGGCTGCAAGCTCTGGAGGAAGATCTTGCAAAGTCTGAGTCAAAGCTGTCTGCTGCAATTAGGGAGAAAACCTCACTTTTGGCAAATATTGCTTCTCTGGAAAAGCAGCAGCTGGAGTTGATCAGGACCAATGAATTACTGAAATCAAAGGTACATATCATTATGGTTTTTGTAGCTGTTGTTGTGTTTGGCCCCTCTTTAAGAGGCAGGATGAGCACTTATCTTCTGGTGGCAGTTTCCTCCTGCAAAGCTTTGTGCTTGAATGGGTCTGTCCTTAAGGCACAGTGGGTGAACAGTAATTTCACAGACATGTCATAATCTTTGTAGTTAAAAAAATAGAGATGGTGTCCATCCTTTCACCACCTTTCTTGGTGGCCCTGCTAAGTTGCTTACAATTATGCCTTTATTTTACCAAGTAAATACTAATTTTGGGGTGTATACAGTTAAACCTCGGCTCCCGAATGCCTCCGTTTTGGAACATTTCGGCTCCCGAATGCCAAAAACCTGGAAATAAATGCTTCGGTTTTCGGAAGCTGTCCAACGTGCCGTCTGCTCGAGTGCAGGAGGCTCTTGCAGCCAACCGGAAGCTGCACCTCGATTGCTGAACATTTCGGAAGCTGAATGGGCTTCCGGAATGGATTATGTTCAACAACCGAGGTTTAACTATATTGTCTCGCTATCTACTTAATGTGACTTTAGACAGTAACAAACTTAAGCATGGGACATTCTTCCCTTTAACACACTTTAAAATGTGAGGGCTTTGTGCAGCAAGTTCCCTTTCATTAGGACAGTCTACACTGGCATTGAAAAGATGAACACAGAAGTAACTATGTATTGTGTGCATTTCCAAGCACTGATTTCCAATGGATGGGTTTATGCATGTGCTGGAGGCAGTAATGCCCTGCAATAGCCTTCTGCAATTTGATGCTCTCCAGATGTGTTGGACTACAGTTTCCATCGGTCCCAGGCAGCCTAGCCAGTGATCAAGGATGCTGGGAGTATGGAGGGCATCAGGTTGGGCAAGGCTGCTGAACACACAAGGCATGAGAATAAGTTTCATTGACTGCAAGGGGGCTTCCTTTTAAATCCTTCTCTTTATTTAAATTAACCTTTTGGGGCATTCTACATTAGATGATCCTGCTAGTTCAGGCCAATGACCCATCTCACGTGCCTGTAGGAAGCCTGCAAGCAGGACATGAGAGCAACTGCACTCTGCCCACCTGCAATTCTCAGCACCTGGTATTCAGAGACAGGGGCAGAGCCACTGTGGCTAGTAGCCATGGATAGCCTTGTCCTCCATGAATTTGTCTAATCCTCTTTTAAAGCCAACTTGGTGGCCTCTTCCCACAGCTGCCACACACTGGGTCAACATCTTCGGCAAACTATCCACTATGACCCCAAGGCCTCATTCCTGGGCAGCCACTGCCATTTCAGAACCCAAGAGTAAACATGTGAAATCAAGGATATTTTTGTCCTGGTATGCATCACTTTTTACATGTTTATATAGAATTTCATTTGCTGTTTTGTCACCGATTCAGTTTGGAAAGGTCCTTTCGGAGCTCTTCACACACTCCTTTTGTTTTAACAACCTCGAACAATTCTGTAGGCTCACATTCCAATTTGTTCCCACTGGAATCTAAAATGACAAAGGATAATTTTGGCTAGATAGGGTTTGTTCTAGCTAGCTTGCTCCTGAAGATTCCTAAAGATCAGAACTAAAATTGAGAAGAAAACTTTCCTTCTCTCCTGCTTTCTCCCCTTAAGTTCCATGAAGATGGAACACGGAAGAATACAAGGCTATGGATAGAGGTAATGAAGCTGCGGAATCTTAGGAATGCAAAGAAGGTGAGTTACAGTACTCAGACTGGGATTAAAACCATATCTGTCATAGTATAATTTAGACTTTAAATTTCTTGGTTTATGGGGAGAGGGAGGGTGAAATCTAATGTAATGCTAAGTCTCATTCCATTAGTGCAAAGATTTCTCCTTGCACAAAAGGATGTTCTTCCCTTCACTACCACCACATCCCAGAAAAATTGTTCAGGGATTCCTTCAAATTTGGGGGGGGGGCAGTATTATTGAGCAAGCAGAAACCCTTGCCCTGATGGGATGCAGTAGTTGAATACCACCCTCAATGTTGATCTGCTAGGACTACAGTTTTTCTTTATAAATCCATCAGTGAGGGAGAGTTCAAAATTACTAATGTAGAGATTGAACAGTGGGAGAGTTCATATTGCTCAGGTTACATTCCTTTTATTGGTTGTCTTATTGCTGCTAAACTTAAAAATTTTGAATAAGGGAAGATTTGATGATCTTTTAAGGTTTTAATCTTTTGTGTAATGCCTATGTGTGTGGTTTTTAGACAGGCTCCGTTAAACAGGAAGACACAGAAATGAAACTGCACAAAGTTCAAAAAGACTTGGTGCAGTCACAGGAGAAAGTAGCACAGCTGGAAGAGCAACTGTAAGTTACTGCATGAAATGTCAAACAGCAACCCTTTTTGAAAACTTTGTGGTACTTTAGTAGGCTAACCTTTTAAGTGTAAAGGGTCTTGAAAGGTAAGAGTCGGTAACCATCTTCTACGACAAACTGCTTTCTGAAACACCGAAATGCTACTTTTTAAGGCTTTCTCTTTTTTAAAAGAAAAAAAGAGGCATTACTTAACACAAATATTTCAGACTTGGTACAGGTGAGTGGCCAGTGAAATATATTTGCAATCTATAGTATGTTTCCTTCAACTAGTCCATTCAACTTCAGTTACTTTGCTCCTTGTTGTTTAGTCATTTAGTCTTGTCCAACTCTTCGTGACCCCATGGACCAGAGCACGCCAGGCACTGTCTTCCACTGCCTCCCGCAGTTTGGTCAAACTCATGTTCGTAGCTTCGAGAACACTGTCCAACCATCTCATCCTCTGTCGTCCCCTTCTCCTTGTGCCCTCCATCTTTCCCAACATCAGGGTCTTTTCCAGGGAGTCTTCTATTCTCATGAGGTGGCCAAAGTATTGGAGCCTCAGCTTCACAATCTGTCCTTCCAGTGAATGTCCTTCCACTTTGCTCCTTAGTTAGCAATAATGCTCTGTTGGAATCTTTTAGAGTGGCCAAGCAATTTGTATCCATGTTGTTGTATCCATAACTTTTTTTTTGACTAGCGTGTCCTAGTTGGACATCTTAAGTGACCATCTGCTCACTGGAGAGCCATTTAATCAATAGTAATTAAAATCAGATGTTGGACAGTAAACTTCCCCACTACCCAGATGGATTTCTGTTCAAAATCAGCACCTCTGTTTATAACAATGGCTTAGCTGGGAGTGGAGAGAAAGAGGGGTGTTGTCCTTGTATTTAGCGTTGCTTTCTCCTGTGACTCCTGAACTCTTAAGTGCCTTTCCCTTTAAGAGAAACAGCTAAGAAAAGAGCTGGAACGTGATGACTGTAGGGATATCAATGGTCCAGAAGTATCCAACACAGAGCGATTGTTTTCAGGTCTTAACCTGTAGTGGTTGAGGATGGAGTCTCTACTGAGTGGCCTCTATTGCTTGTTGTAAGCATTATGCGATAACATGAGCAGCACCACACTGCTGCTTTCCACAGTTCAGTTGGTTTGTAGGTTTTATTTGCTATGGCTTTGCGTACCCTTGGATACTGATAAAATAATGCTTAGATAGAAATAGAGATTTTATGTCTAAATTGTCGGTGAACATTTGACAACATGGGCCATTATATTGAACATATATCCATAGAATTTTTTAAATGGAAAAACACATTTCAGAAAGGTGACATTGGTGCCTTATTTTTCTCTTACAATCGGAACACTTATTTGCCTTTATGCACCTGGTCTTCTGCATCTTTTCCCAATGGTTTTCAACTTTGTAATGCTCAGCTGCGACCTGGGCTGTGGTAAGGATTCTAAGTAACTGATCTTCTGTATACCCTAGGAAAGAAACTGCTTATTTCCATTTCTTGGTTATTTTGTACTTTCCGGTTGAAAACTTAACTACATATTTTAGGCCCCTAAAATATGAAACAAACATTCCTTTTGGAAAACTTAACACTCACTTTTTTCTGATCGAGTTTCTAAAGACCCTATGCCGTGCTCCCATACATTTTCATTCTGTTTTAGGACAGCAAGTGAAAGGCAAGCTGAAGAGACATGTGACTTAGAAAATCTCCTGGAATACGTTGCAGAACTTGCGTAAGTCAAGTATACTTACAATCTTACTTTCACAGCTTTGACACAAGCACTGTCTGGTAAAGGAACCTTGGGACTTGGCCTTGTACGCTTTATTTCTACGAAAAGCCTAAGATTTGAATTTGCCTAATTGTGCATTTGTCTGCACTTGTTAAACTGAAGTGTGAAGCTAGTGGTTCCCAAAGCCATAACTTCCACAAGCTACGTTTTTAGAGGTGACAAGTCCATTGCTGGTTCTCAGAGTGGGGGTCACAAATGCTAACTGAGATAAAAGCTGGGTTTTTGCCTAGGCTGCTGCTGTTCTATGTAAGTGAAGGCAGGGTGTGGAGAAGTGCCCCAGTCTTCAGCTGGCATTTGTGGATGGGATGGACCACAAGTGTCCATGTTAGTTTACTGATGAATCTTGAGTCAGCATTGATGGTAATGTTAAGAAAAGAAGAGACTACCAGCAGGCAGCTGTTCTGGTGCATCCATCATTTATAAGGGTAGAGATTGTGGTTAATTAAGATTGTCTTCTCCAGCCAGGTGTCATCAAGATGTTGCTATACTACAGCATCTGTTTATCTCAGACCAGTGGCATTGCTAGCTAAGTTTGATGGGATTTGGATTCCATCTGGAGGGTACCAGTTTGGGAAAGGCTAGACTAGAAAATGCAGTTTGCTAATATTCCTATATCTTTGGCTAACATACCAGCTTATGTTTATTTGGGAAGGCATTTAGACACTGGAGTGTTTAGGTTGTGGATATCTGCTACTCTTATTCCCCCCTTGAAGGAATAATATACGTTGAGGAGTCATCAGCCAGAAGCTTCTAAAACTGCAAGAGAGCCATTACCTCTCCTAAATGCATCTTTGAGCAACGAAATCAGAAGGGCCTCTTGGGGTAACTTTTTGGCATATTTCAGTCCCAGCAATTGTTTCAAGCATTGTGACTTCTAAAGGACTTTGCGTGACCTCTGTTTGTGGTTTGGAGAGTTTGAGGATGTTAAAGGGATCCAAGTCCTTACCTGAAGATGAAATGAAGATCTAATCAAGGAGCAGCATGCTAAATATAACCTTAAAATAAACAAAACAAAAATAACTAGGGCAGGTTTACCAAGATATCCTTGTGATCTCTTCTTCAGGCAGTAGTAAAATGTGACTACTTCAGAATATTTCTCAGAAGAGACTGCTGGCAGCACAGAGGCCTAAAATAAGACTCGCTACATTGCAAAGCTAGGGGAAGTTGCTGAGCTGAGATCTAACTTTTGCCAGAGTAAACCTACTGTAAACTAAGAACATCATGTGTTTCTTTTTTTCTCCCCAACAGCAATGTTTCAGAACAAGTTGATAAATACAAGCTGGATGTCATCCAGTTAGAGGCAATAATAGAAGCCAAGAATAAGGACATTGACACATTGCAAAATACTCTTGAAACGAAAGAAGCAACGCTGTCTACAGAAATTGAAGAACTGCATGAAAGATGCAAGTTGCTCGAACAGCAAAAAGGTGACCATAAAGTTACGGTGTGTTTTGGCCAAATATGCCTACATTACTTTCAAAACAGACCTCAGTTGGCTCTCATTTTCTCAACGACAGCTCCAAGTTTAATCTTGACTGATGTGCACCGTATTATGAGGCAATTTATTTTTATTTTATTGGTGGTGGAAATCATTGTGCTAAGCAAACCTCTTCCTGTATGTTACTTTTACTTTGGAGACACAAATGCAGGAATCTAGGAATGAACTGCAAATGGCAGAGCAGAACAGTTAGAATTTAAAAAGCTGTATCTATATCCAAGCAGGTTTTTTTGTGTAACTTTGTATTCTTTTTTTTTTTTAAGAGAAATGCTTAATTGAATATGGAGAAAAGGAGAAAACGGCAAATGCGGAGATAGATCTTCTGAAAGAAAAACTGATTCAAGAAGAACAGGAGCGCCAAAAGCAGAAGGAAGCCTATAATGTAAATAAAGCTGAGCAGGAGTCTAGAAAGCTAAAGAGTTTTATCCCGCTAGTCACCATTTGCAGACAAAAAACAACTACGGTTGGAGATTTTGTGCTGCTATTTCACATTATCTGAAGCTTCCTAACCTATTTCACTCTTGGCAGTTTTGGAGAATAATAGGCATAGTTTTGGGTTATGTCTCAGATTATTGAATCAGCCACCCCAATTTACCACGGAGAGATTGGGCTGTGTTATATCTACCCAGAAATTTAATATGTGGTGGGGTAGTGTCTCAAAATTTCATCAAAATAGTTTCAAAAAATAACATTTCTTAAATTAGGAAGCAGTGGCAGAGAATGTTGGGTTGAAGCAGAACATGATCAGAAGGAAGGATAACTTGGCAGATTGTTCTAATTAATGGGTTCACTCGAGCTACATGCTATTTGTTGAATCTACTTCAGGTGGCTTCTGCTAATTTGCGTCAGGGATTGGAAAGAGAATTGAGAGAAACCATGGCTGAGTTGGAGAGACTGCATGCTAAAGAAGACCAAGTTGAGATGGTGGTGAAACACTTGGAAAATGTGAAGGAATCCCAAGCTGAGAAGCTAGCAGCGCTGGAAGCAGAACTGAGAGGGTGTGTAGAGAAATGATGATTTGCATACTTACATTTAGACATAGTTCTCACAAATGGCAGGTGATGTGAGCAAACCTGTACCTGAGCTGTAGTCTTTCAAGCTGCAGGTGAAAAAGATCACATGACATATATTGATAAAATTGTGTGTGTGTGTGTGTGTGTGTGTGTGTGAGAGAGAGAGAGAGAGAGAGAGAGAGAGCACTAAGCCATTTTGTGCACATAGCTTTTAACTCAAAAGGACTAGGTACTTAAATGGAAAGGTTGCACTAGACTCAGAAACAAGCACTTGGAGGCACTGGCTCATACAATTTTGGCAAGCTTTGGGCGGGCTGTTCTTAAAAAATACTGCTGTTCAATTTTTGGCTCACCACTCCCCACCCCAGGAAAACTGAAGAGTTGGAGAAATTAGGTTCATTGCGCAGAAGTACCGTTGTGAAGATGCAAGAAGAGCATAGCAATACTCTGTGTAGGCTTGGGGAGACCGTTGCTAAATTTGAAACGTACGTAAGTCTTTGGGTAGTAAGTGGATGCTTTCATTTCTTCTCTGCTCTTGTGTAAATGGTGTGTTTCCCCTCTGTCTCCTTCTCTCCCCCTTTCACAGTTGACTTATTTTGGTTGATGCTGGTCTTAAGAACTGTAGAATATTGGCCTTTCCCCTTTTCCTTTGGCCCATGAAAACATCCAAATCAGGACATGGTGATGGGATGGGCAAAGCAAATTGTGGGTATTTCTGTGCGGCATTGGATAGCTCTCTGTGTCCATCCCCCCCCCCCTCAAATGATTCTTACTTATTTCAGCTTTCATCTCCCATTAACACAAATCTGAACTCAACACTTGCAGAGGGTTCCAGGTCCCCCACTCCAGTTCCAGAGTTTTATCAGGGCAAACTGCTGCAGGCACCTTCATCTTGCATATGCATTGACTTGCTTCTGCAACAAAGAATTTTGTGTTGTTAAACAGTAGTAGACACACTCACTCTTTGGGATCCTTCCCAAAAGGCAGGTGGTGCTGGGGAGGAAGGAAAGCATCCAGGAGTAGCAGAAGCAGGGCAGTCCCTTTCCCCTGCCCTCTTCTACCCCCTTGTATTGCTGCTGCTTATATGCCATAAAATGAGTATGGACTACCTTGTTGCTGTGTTACAAGGTTCAATATATTTAACTAACTTTGCTGAAATGAGGGTGGGTGGGTAATTAAATAGCTGTCTATGACACCAACCTTGCTAAGTCTCCCTTTTGGGAGGGGGCAGGAGTGGATAAACGGTTGCTCACTCCAGATGCTGTTGGGACTTCAATGCCCATCATCATATCCCAGTAGCATGCCCAGTGATTGGGTATGAGGGCAGTTGGAGTCTGACAACATCTGGAAGGCTATAGGCTTCCCATCCCTGATGTAGGAGGGATAGAAAAATGGAAGGCATTATTTGACTAGCAGCATGGTGGGGTTTTGCGTGGCACATGGGGAAATTGGCATTAAGCCCTTGATAAAACCTTAATTCACACAAGTGACTTGAATTCTGCTGTGCAGAGCTCTGAAGCAGCGTGACCCTTGTCCGGATAGTTTGCACCAGTGAAGGAAGTTTATCCCCCCCCAACTCTATCTAAGCTGTTGACATGTAGGCAAGGAGGAATGGGAAGAGTGAGTTGACCAGTGCCAGAGGTGGTGGTGGGGCAAAGCATGGTGTGTAAGGCATGGCAAAGGAGAGCTTGAGCGCAGTGTCCAAGTCAAGCAGGAATGTAAATATTGTAACCCTTCTTAGTTACAAAGCTTTTGTGGTCCAAGAAATCACATCCCTCAAACAAGAGAAAACGGCCCTGCAGGACAGATTACTTGAGATGAGCAAAACTGTTCAGCATGTGACCCAAAAGATGGAAGATGCGCAGCTTGCCAAAGAAATGGCGCGGAAAGAAAATGCAAGGTAAGGGCGACGATAAGAAATTTCACCTGATAGACCTGATGGTGAAGTGGGATGATATTTACATGTGTTTGCTCAGCCTGATTTCTGACTGTCTAGGCTAAAGAGTTGTTCGTCACTAGCACAGATCATAAATTATAACGTCTCCTCCCCCCCCCCCCCATCAAAAGGTTTAGACAGAATAAGCTACATATTCATCTCCAAAGGCCCACATAACAGCTGAGGGGAGCAGTCTTGTCTCTTGGTCCTATCAAAGAAAAGCATGCATACAGGATAGGATTTGTATAATAATAATTTTAAAATGCAAATCCTTCGCATTGCACCAGTGTGTAAATTGCAAAACATATTTGATCCTACAAAGTGAGGATCTAGTCAAAGTACTTGACTCCTGACTGACTTTTAGTACTTGACTCTCAAAAAATAAATAAATGGCAATTTGTGCCATTTATCTATATGTTCATTCTATTTTTTTTTTGCCGACCATCCATCAGGTGGAGAATTTAAAAAGATCTCCTCCCTCCCTTTACCCACTCCCCACTTAGGATGATTCTGGATGCCCAGACAAAAGTAGCATTAAAAGATGAAGAAATAAAGAGAATCAAAGAATCGAGTATTGTGGAAATTGCTAATCTGCAAGCAAAACTTGAAGAACAAAGTGAATACTTTAAAAAGCAACTTGAAATAGAAAGGTAAGTTTCCCAATTTTGAGTTTATTACTGTGCTGTCTTGTGGCCTATCCTACCATAGCTCCTCTTTTATAAGGATCCCAGGAAGGAGACTAGTAGGTGTAAAAGCAGGCTCCTTGATGCCCCAAGTGCAGGCTCCCCTTGCATCAGGTAATTGGATATCTGAAATTAGAAATGAATTGCACGATTCTGTTTCCTTAGGAGAACTGTTGCTGAAAAGGTAGAAGCTGATTGCAGAGAGAGGCTGGAAACATGGCGTACCCAGTACGAAGACCTGCTTAATAAAGTCAAACCCTTTCAGGTTAGTCATTAAGAGTCTAGATACTCCAAAAAACCCCAAAATAAACTCTGGAATTTTTACTACTCTCCAGGTGCTGCCACTGCCTTAAACCAGGGGTAGTCAACATTTTTATACCTACCGCCCACTAATGCATCTTTCTTGATGGTAAAATTTCCTTACCGCCCACCATTGCTCAATGGAAGGAGGATTCAGCTTGTGCCGTAGAACCCCCTACCGCCCACCTAGAATCCTGAAACGCCCAGAGAGACCAGGTTGACTACCCCTGCCTTAAACACTATTAGCTGTTGGTAAAATTCAGTGATGACCATACATGTGCAGTTCCCTTTCCCCTCTACGGCCCTCTATGCCTTCCAGCAACTTCTCTGGAGGGTTGGGGACCCTCAAGCAGATGAGGGGTTGATGTTGGATTTCATCCGGGGTGTGTGTGCGGGTAATGGGCAGTTTCGTTATTGAATTGGTTATACAGTAAGGACACAGCATCTGAAAGCAACTCGAGTTTTGCTGATCGCTTGTAGTTCAGCACATATTAAACGTTACATTTCAGAAACAACTTGATGCATACGAGGCGGAGAAGAATGCCCTTTTGAATGAGAATGGTGCCGCCCAAGAAGAACTGAACAAACTGAGTGACGCATATGCCAAGCTGTTGGGCCATCAGAATCAGAAGCAGAAAATCAAGCATGTCGTGAAACTGAAAGAAGAGAATGCACAACTGAAACAGGTTTGTGATATGCAACATTGCTATGAGTTAGAGCAAAACAAACTCAAGAGGCTAAGTACCCATCAGTCTGGATGCAAAATGGGGGCCATGGAAAAAAATATCCAGCAATGGCCTAACAGTGTGGGGGGAGGGGAGATGGCATGAGGTACAAAGAAATGCATATGTTTTCAGCACCAGTCGGGCTTTTTAAGGTAGATTGTTGACAAATTGAGCCACTGACAATAAGTAAGGAGTAGCTGTTATACTGATGCTTTTAAGGTTTTTAGTGGAATTGCCTGTTTTTCAGATTAATGTACCCTACCATAGGTTTGCTTGTTTGAAGGGGGTGGGTTAAAAATTAGATTAAATAAAAATGTGAATTAAAAGAAAATAGCATTTAAGGGGGGGGGGACTACTTCACAAGTTCCTGTCAACTGGCAGGATGCAGATGACTATTTTTGCACCTGGCTGGGGGCAGCAGGGAGTGTTGCCGAAAAGGATGTAAAGAAACCACAAGCCAGCCAAACTCTGAGTCAACCATTTCAAGGTCTGTGCTGAAAAAAGTTTGAGGTACATGCCTGTCGGAACAAAGACAATGTAATTTATAGAGATGGAGTTTATTTTGCTATTCCTCATTTTTTGGCAATTAGACCCATTGAGTTTAGTCCTTTAAAAGCTGAACATATGCTTTCTGATAGTCATAGCCACAAAAGATTCTGAATGTGTACTAGAGCTTTATTTGATGTAGATATCTTTAAAAGCTGATAAAGCCTAATGGATTTTTACAATTGCCTGGTTCACATGTCACGTTAAACATGATTTAATGTGAATAGGTGCTGAAAAGTTCTCATTCAGCTCCCGTTGTTTTTTATGCCTCAAACCCAGGTCATGGTTTGTTTGCAGAGATGGAAACCAATACTGTAGTAGTAAACAAGGTTGGTTCTTGGCTTCCTGCTCATAGTTTATTTGGAGAGAAACAATTCACAAGGCCAGGCAGCATGACAAACTTGAGCCTGTATCAGCATGCTACCAGAGTTGTGATTTTCATATGGCTTACTGTGATGTGGAAACAGAGCCAACAATAGTGTAAAGTGAGACCAGCCAGGAGCTATTTGCAGGTAAAAGTATGGGAGAATTTCCTGTTGTACTGCCTAATGAAAGGGGGAATTTCAATTTTGGGAGTGCGGGGGAGTCGAAGAGCATTCTTCAAGGACTAATCTTTTCCCAATGATCCTATTATACTAAAACTAGATTTTTTATGATCAAAATTTTTGCACATACACAATCCATGAGTTAATTTTTAAGCTGTTGTGCATTTTAGGCCTTCAGATTGAGTGGAATTAAGTCGGATCAAGTTTAACTGAACCGGTTTTGAGTCACATCTTTTCATGTTGTCACCAAATTTGTTGTTTAACTTACATTGAAGTCTTCTGTTCTTTAGGAGGTATTAAAACTACGATCTCAAGTAGCAAAGGAAAAGAAAGTTCGGGGAGAGCTTGAGGACCAACTGAATGCGATTCAAGGCATTAAGCGATTTGATCCTTCTAAAGCTTTTCAGCATTCTGCCAAGGAAAATGTCAGTCCAAAAACACCTTTTAAAGAAAGTGAGTCTGCATAAATATACCACAGTTCAAATTTCTCAAGTGTTTTTAAGGATGTTGATAATACTCCAATGACCTTATTTCTTTAATCTGTATTATCTTTTAAATTTATAATTAAGTAATGAACAGTAAAACAAAAATGGAACTGAGGTGCAAGTAATTGCTTACCCAAATAACAAAAACCTGCCCCACACCTGATTATATGTAGGTCAGGCAGAGATATGGTTGCCAGTGCACAATCAGAAGCCTAGAAGGGCATTCCTGATAGTGTGTCGGCAAAACAAAGCAGGTTTAATCTCTACCACCTCGCAGGGAACTCCTTCATGCATCTGTTGCCTAGGTGGTAAGTGAGCTTTTGAAGTCCTGTGAGGCTGGATCCTGAAATTTCTGGCTTGCAGATCCATAAAAGTTCCCCACCCCTTCCTTAGAGACTTACACAGGGCTATTTAGCAGTAGTCCTGTGATTTTTCTTGATCTGTATTTCCATCCTAATATTTCCTGCATTATTTCTGAACTGTTCATGCCTGTCATGCACAGGCAGGCAGTCACTAAGAAGGCTTTTTCAAGTATCTAACAATGTCTTTTCTGTACAATAGGTAACAAACAAAATCCAGCCTTATTTCTGTCGAACAGACCATGAAACAAACCCACATGTTGCTGCTTCATATGTGAACATAATACAAGTCTTGACCTTTAAATTCAACTGGATGGTGTCTTTAAACATGTACTTTTAAAATCTCTTGAAATTAAAGCAACTATTAAAGATCTCCTTTCATAGTGTCCTTTTTTTCTTTTGCCTAGAGAGAAACTTTCCATAGCACTGACATACTTGAGGTAGCAGCAGGACCCAATTGGACATTTTTATGTGCCATTGCATCTAATATTTGCAGGTGTTTAAATTCTAAAAACACATGTCATGCTTGCTGTGTAAAAATCAATGCTACAAGGCTATGTATCCCAAGTGCCACTTGTTTACTGTAACAGAGGCTATGCAAGTATTGTATCTTTCTGCAATTTAGAAATTGAAACAGTCGTTTCGGTTTTATCATTCTATGTTAGAATAGCTCAGTTATGAATGTGCTACTTTCTAGACACTGGCAATTTAAATTTATGTTTTTTGAAAAAATAAAGTGGTTTGTAATACTTAAGATGTTGGAATTTTTTCTTGAGCTTGAAAGCGTGGAAATAAAATGCTGCTTAATGGAATATTTTCTTCTGCTTTTGCAGGGGAATTTGTACCAACTTCGTTACCCATTAAGCTACTTCTGTTGAGTTCAATATTCAATTCAGCACTATGCCGCAATTGAGCTAGAGTTTCTGTGTAGAAAAATAATAGGTAGGGCACTAAAGGAAGGCTCTTCCATAGGCACTTGAAACTCATCTGGTACATCCCAGAGACCAAATGGGCCCAGTGCCTGAAAGGCTTCACTCTTGTAGTGCAGGTTGTGTTTAGAAATAGACTTTGTTACCAGTAATCTGACTTGAATGGTCTTTCTGAAGGCCCTAGTGATTCTGAAGCTGCATCCAGACTGCATTCTGCAAGCAGAAGGGCTACTTTTATTCACAAGACTGAGATATAGCAGGTGTTCCCATTGGAAAGACAAAAGGGAAGCCATTTTTGCTGAGGCCCCTTTACATACGCAACCCTCTATCTTACCTTAACGCTGTTCCAGAAGATTTCCCAACTTTCCGGGGTTGCAGAGAAGAGTATTTAGCAATCCCCTTTTCTTTTCCCCCCTTCCTCCATTTTTTCTAGTTCTCTAATTCTACTCGTGGACACTCAGTCTTGCAAATTTTGTAGGCTTGGTGCTCCTTACTTCACACCCATCCTGGAACAAAATAAAAATGAACAAACATGCTTTTTTCCAAATGAGAAAGGGCTACGGACAGAGGTCTTGGCCATTGGTTAACTTGTTCAGGTCTGTAGAGTGTATGTTACATTTCTCGCCCTTGGTTCTCTAACTTGCCATGTGAGGGAGATCAGGCTGTGACATCTGTCACCCCACTGATCACCAGGGTTGATTTGGCTGATCTGGCTGGCTAGGCAGGTGTACCCTTCCTCCCTCACTGCTCCATGTACGTCCTTCCTGAAGCTGCACGCTCGGTGGATGAGGACAACCATCCCAGATAGGAGTGTACTGTTCTTCAGTCAAGGGTATACAATAGCTGCGCTCCCCTGCAAGAACTTCCAAACAAGCAGATGAACTAAAAATTATAGACAAAGTTCTAACATTTATCTTTTCAAAAGTCAAGTTACTATACAGTGGTACCTTAGGTTACATACGCTTCAGGTTACAGACTCAGCTAACCCAGAAATATTACCTCGGGTTAAGAACTTTGCTTCAGGATGAGAACAAATTGTGTGACGGCAGCTTGGCAGCAGCGGGATGCCCCATTAGCTGAAGTGGTGCTTCAGGTTAAGAACAGTTTCAGGTTAAGAACGGACCTCCGGGACGAATTAAGTACTGTACTGGCTCCCCCCCCCCCCAAGGATCACTTCAGAAATGGGTAATAATGAAAAACCCACCCTCATTCCACAAATAGGCTTTTGTTGTGCACTGGCTGCTTTTATTCACTGCGATTTGCAGAGCGCCCCATTCTTACATTGTTTTAAAATCAGGAACAAAGTTTATTTAAACAGACACTGTCATGGTATGCCATGCCACAAATTTTTAAAGTCAATTTCCCCATTTTGATGCAGAGCACAGTTCTTGGCTGGATGCCTCACCCATTTGCCCTACTTTGGTTCCACGACTGCTTCCTGCATTAGCACATCACTGCAGCGCTTGCTCTAGCTGTACAAGAAAACAGTCTCCGGCACCAGGAAAAAACATGTATTTTCATTTTGGCAATGGGTAGCTTTGGCAGCCTGAACCAAGGTGGAAGGGCGACCTGTGCTTAAATTGACAATGTGAAGCTGCGGCATGATGCCCAACACTTTGCACTGCTGGTCTGCGTGATTGCATATCGCAAGCAGATTTTTTTATTAAGAAATAAAATAAACGACATTCCAAACGGGGCCCCTGACTGAAGGGTAGGCCGAAATACGTGTGCGGTAAATGGAAGCAACAAGACTAGAGTGTTTCCAACTATACGGCCAAAGAGCTTGAGCGCTTAGACATTGCGAATGGGCATTAAGGGAGGGGGGAGGGGGGAAAGTGAGGGAGCTCGACGTGTTCCGTCGCGCAAGTCTCTCGAGGGGCTCGCGCGCCGCCCCGTTCTAGAGGGACGGGCCAATAAGCGGGCTGGCCTTGAACGTGTCCCAACGGCAGCCGAGCGCGCGTCCGCCCGCCCGCCCCTCTGAGGCCCTACCTTCCCAAAGCGAGGGAGCCAATGGGCTGCGGGGCTGTCGAGTGGGCGTGCCCTGTGAATGGCTGCCGCCGCCACCGCGAAAGTGGAGCTGAGCGCGAGCGGCGGGCGCGGACTGAGGCAGGCGGAGGGATGGTCGGGTGGGAGAAAGGGCTCCGGATCCGGTTCGAGCCCGGCAGGTGCTGGCTGGAGGAGGTGAGGCAGAGCTGGCGGCTTTGGGCCTTCTTCCCCGCCTTCCCTCCTTCCCTTCCCTTCCTTCTCTCCGCGGGAGGTAAACAGATATTAGCCGCGCCCCCTGAGCGGGGTGGGGCGAACCGAGGTGGGGCCGCTGCTGCTCGGGGGTCTGGGCAAAGCTTTGTAATGGCCAGCCCATCCCTGCAGGGTAGGCCTCCGCTTGGGTGTTAAGAAAAATCTACCCCCGGGTTGAGTGGCACTAACTTACTCCTGACGATCCCAAACACAACTTACCTGAGAGCAGCCTCCGTCGGGCTAAGATGGGGGAAGCCTCAGGGCGATGGTGATAATACAATAATCCGATTTTAGGTGCCCCACTGTGCGCAACGGGATTTACTTTCAGGCAGTGCTTTTTATCTTGTTTAGGGGTACTCTCATTTTGACTACAGAAAATCACCATTTGACAGGCCAAATCGGGGGAAATAAATACAGTAAATGGACAAAAGTACAAAGATTCACAAAATGTTTAGGGGTATTCGTACCCCCCCAAAGTACTTCTTTCTGTTGTAATCAACACCCCAAGGCCTTATTGCTGGGCTGGGGAAGGGAGGGCGAAATGTACGCTTCAGATGTTGCCTGCCTGAGAGGAAGCCTCGCTCATCATAGTAGGATTTTGCTCCGAGATCAGGATCAGTTTGTTAAAATGTTTTCCATGCCCTCTGTCTTAAGTAAAATAAAATAAAAATTCGTGGGATTTCTGACCGTTAAGATGCCCAGTGTGGGTTGCAACAGCAGTGGGATCCTACAGCAATTAAAAGCAAATAAAACAATACAAAACCAAAACTGGAATAACAGCTTGTCACTGGTCTCTCTAACTAACAGCCCCTTCCCTGTGCTTGTAACTTGGAGTGGGGGAGGTGGAATGGGGAACTAGTCATTCATCCCCCTTCCTCCTTTTAAGTATTTGATTCTGAACCACGCCTGTGATGTACTTCCTCACATAGCTGGAAATTCCACTTCAACCCACATATTTGAAAGAATATTTATTTTGATCATTCCAGTCACCATTTTTGCTATGCAAAGAAGCTTACTAAATTAGCTGCCTGTTAATTAGCCTTTTGCTGGAACAATTGTAAACATTATCTTTATTTATACGATATATTTAAACAGTCCCTTTTAATGCAAGTCAGTTTCAGTAAACAATAGTAAGATATGTCCTTCTGATGCTAGAAATGTAAAGCTTGGAGCTATAAGCAATCTAAGGTTGTTGTCTTCAGTATACTGTGGGCTGTTTGTGCAGTCCTGTGCATGCTTCCTTGGCATAAGTCCCATTGAACTCCGTGGGGCTTGCATGGGAGTAGACTCACACAGAAGGTCCCCTAAAGCCTTCTAAAACAAATATTAAACTATGGATTAAGTTTTGTTAAGAATATAGAAGATAACAATTTTCTTTTTTTACAGGAGGATGTTGATACGCCAAACAGACGTGTTCTGATTACTGGTGCTACTGGGTTGCTTGGCAGATCTGTGTATAAGGAATTTAAAGGAAATAATTGGAATGCTGTCGGTTGTGGGTACAGCAGGGCTCGACCAATGTTTGAGCAAGTTAATCTTCTAGATACTACTGCTGTTCACAATGTCATCCAGGATTTTCAGGTGAGAATGGTGGAAAGAAGGATAAAGCGGCTAACCACCATGTTTCTCTGAAGGTTTCTTCAGTAAATTCATGTTAGTTGGTCACATAAAGTTTTACTGATTATTGATGTCCACTATCTATCACAGCAATATTTAGCTTTGTTTATGTATTTTCCCCCCTCTGTAATCTCTGATGCAACCCTTGGTGCACCTTCTGTATATGAGGTGCATGATATGAGGAAAACTAGTGTGCAGGAAAGTAGCTATATACTAGTAGTCTAGTAGAACCTAGAAAGCCTTCTTTAGAATAACACTGCAGAATAAGTTGGGCTTCTCACTTGGAGAGTGATTAGGGAATTCCTTTCTTTTGGTTATGCAAATTGCATGCACAAGAAAAATGGGGAAAAGAGCACCTCCAATGAGCAAAGCAAACAAAGGAGACGGAAGGCTCCTGTATTCACTGATATAAGAACTATTTTATTTTCGCTCACTGTGTTTCAGAGTATAAGGACTCCTTCTAGAGCTTGAGAAATGTTAAAGTTTGCCCAAAAAAATAATAATAATTCTTCATATCTAAACCGCTGCAGAAACAGCTTGAAGAAATGTCTGAGCAAAAAAGATGATTTTCTTTCTCCGCATCTATGTTGAGCCTTACGACTTAGTCAGAGATGATCTAGAGTAAATTTGCACTTTAGATGTGGTTTACTCCATGGGACTATTTTCTGCTAGCTTTCCATGAACAGTGTGGATTTGGTACAACTACTTGCTTGTTCTTTGCTCATTAAAATGGGTGTTTAATTTCCAGCCTCATGTGATAATACATTGTGCGGCTGAGAGAAGGCCAGATGTTGTAGACAGTCAACCAGATGCTGCTTCTCAGCTCAATGTGGCTGCTTCAGGGAACATAGCAAAAGAAGCAGGTAAAAAAGGTTTGGTCTGCATTTCTTCTCAGGATGCATAATTATCTTTTATGTGTCATCATAAGTATGGGTTATACACCTGAACTTAAAGAATTCTTACCACAAGAAATGTATCATTAGCTGTTTGAGTAACATGCATTGGTGGAGGAGACGGATAGCGGGAACTGGCTGCCAGCTGTTGGAATCAAATTCTGGGTTAGAAATACTTAGGTCTTTCACAATCACGTAAATATTTGCTGTTTGTGTGTTTTAAATTCTTGGAGAGAATAAAGATAAAGAGAGTAACTGCTTTGTATTTACGTCTCTTCATATTGCTTTAATTTATTCTTTTTATAGCTCAAGTAGGAGCATTTTTGATCTACATTAGTACGGACTATGTATTTGATGGAACAAATCCTCCCTATAAAGAGAATGATGCACCAAATCCCCTAAATCTCTATGGGAAAACTAAACTAGAGGGCGAAAAGGCAGTTTTAGCAAACAATGAAGGTAAGTGTCAATTTACAGCTGGTAAGGTTTTCTTTAACAGTTAAGGCTTGAAATCTTTTACTGGATTTCCATAAATAGGAGTAAATGGATTTGGAAGTTCAATTTTATTTTATTTTCAAAATAAGAAACTTATTTTAAAATGGGGAGGAGGTTTAAAAGGAAGCTGTAGAGAATAATTAGAATCAAGTCTCTTTATAAAGTTTTGAGATTATGTAAAACCAATATAACAGAAGGTCAGATAAAATGTATACCACTGAGTTGAAATGGTAAGAGAGAATGGTAGCATTGTTAATTAATTGTTGAGGTTGAGGTTAGGGGTAAGGAGCAGAGGAAGCTATAAGAGTCTTCCTTTTTTAAAAATAATAATTTGAAACCCTTGTTGAGAGGGGAACAACTAGGCACAAACTCTAGCAAGACAAATGAAATTTGAGAATAAAAAGTGGTTGGAATTCAGGACACCTGTCCTTTCCAATAACTAGAAGTAGTTCTTTAGTGAATTTCTTCTTACCCCTTTCATTTGCACCTCAGATTAATCCATCAAAGATTATACAGTCGTATCTCCACTTACGTATTCCTCCAGTTACATAAACTTGGGGATTCTTAAGCGGCAAACCCGGAAGTATATTTTCAGGTTTTTGCCGTGCATGTGTTTGCAGAAGTGGTCTCTCTGGTTGCAAAAACCTTGGGATCTGGCTGGACCTCCGGTTATAGATCCCATCCGCAACCAGAGGTACCACTGTGCTGAGATTTGAACTTCTGCAAGACTTGCTAAAATAGAGTAGATAATGACAAAAGCAATACTGTTAGTGTGCCAAAGGCAATAATGATGCATGTTCTCGAGTTGCTCTCTGGTAACTTCTGTTGGGTGTCAGAATGGCCACAGCAGCTTTCACCAACCGAGTATCCTCCAGATGTTATTGGACTTGAACTTCCAGCTGTGCTGGTCGGAGCTGGTGGGAACTGTAGTCCAACAACATGTGAAGAGCAAGGCTATATGTTTTGTAGTGGCAAACTAGATGATCACCTCAGTTTCCTAAGTGATTTGTATTGGTATTGGTGGCCTAGAAGCTGAGGATTCTATTTATTTGTTTTCTTTACCAAATGTACTGGACACCCAATGGCTATTGTTCTGTGAGTGTTGTACAAAAGGTGGTGGGGAAAATTAAAACAACATACAGAAACATTCATTACCTACTGTACATTAATGAGTATCAGGAAGTCATGCTTGACAAAACTACATAAGAAAGAAAGGAGCCATAAAGTTTGGGGCCATATGAGAATACATCACTGGGAGGTCTAACTAAGGGTTTATTCCATTTCTTATTTATCTTAACTGCTTCTTTTCAGTGTTTAATGTCAAGGCCAAGGAAATTCCCAATCACTGCCACCTGCTGGCAACTCTATGCTATTTATCTTGCTTTTTATTTTGCCTCATTTTATAATTTTAGAGCTTGGTACTGAAATGAGATTAAAGGCCTGTGTGCTATGGGGAAGGAGTAAACTGGGTATGGGGAAATTGTTGGGGAGAAAAGAAAATAGGATTTTTGGAGGGGCATTGAAGAAAAGAAAGAGCTTGAAAATCATACATCCAGAGTATTATGCACTTTTCTGTTTACTCCATCTGATAAATCAAAATGTAGTGCTGTAAAAGGAGCAGTAAAAATGTCCAGGGGGTTAGCACACCCTCCCTATACAGAAAAGCTAAACTATTTGGTGGGATTTAGTTTAGCAAAAATGACTACTGTGGTCAGGATGGAGGAACATGACACAGGCTTATTAATTACAAATGATGAGAGAATTTATACAGAGAGATTTTTTTCCTCCTCCCCAAAATCTGTGATCTCTAGATTATCTAGTGAAACTGATTAATAACAGACTCAAGACTAAAACTATTTCCATGCACAGGGAGAAATTCAACATAGCACTGAGCAGCTGCTGGGCAGTAGAGCCAAAGCCTGCTGAATTTCCTGTATGTGGCACTTTGAAGTCCCAATCTTGGGGCTTCAAAGTGCTCAGTCACCTGATAGCATTGTCATGTCAGGTGACTGATGGATGGGTAACCCCACTCATCTGTCAAATTTGGCCTGCGAGGCTAAGATCCCTGATAAAAGTTCTCACCTGGAAAGCTGAAAAGATTCCTAACCCTTTTTAAGGATTGTACAGAGCAATAGAGTTCATTGGCTGGGTAATCATTAGAAACAAGCAAATCCCTGTCATCTGTATTGTATAGTGATACTATTAGCTGAATCCAAAGCCTCTGTTTAGACAAGTTGACTCATCCCAATTGGATCCAACTTCTGTTTTAAAAATGTGGATGTCAGATTTCTCAGTTGTTAGGAATGGTAGGTGGAGGGATACATGATAGTGAGAACTCACTGAATGGCTACCAGATTTAGCTCACCAGTTTGCGTGCATTCATGTAATGCAGGGCTGACTGAGAACAGGTAACTCGCAACTTACACACATTTTACTTGCACACATTCAGCTTTATGCGCTTGGCAAACAAAGGGCGCAAGCATCCAGGGAAAAAAGACACTGGCAATCCCACCCGCCATTGACCCCAGGTGTTTTGAAAATATGTGAATTAGGCTTTATGGGAGGGAGCTGGGGGCACTGTTATACAGTGGTTCCGCTCCTTCCTCCTGGGCCGTGTTCAGAAAGTGGTGGTGGGGGATGAGTGTTCAGACCCCTGGGCTCTCACTTGTGGGGTGCCTCAGGGTTCTGTCCTCTCCCCCATGCTTTTCAACATTTACATGCGGCCGCTGGGAGAGATCATCAGGAGGTTTGGGCTGGGTGTTCATCAGTATGCGGATGATACCCAGCTCTACCTCTCTTTTAAATCAGAACCAGTGAAGGCGGTGAAGGTCCTGTGTGAGTGTCTGGAGGCGGTTGGAGGATGGATGGCGGCTAACAGATTGAGGTTGAATCCTGACAAGACAGAAGTACTGTTTTTGGGGGACAGGAGGCGGGCAGGTGTGGAGGATTCCCTGGTCCTGAATGGGGTAACTGTGCCCCTGAAGGACCAGGTGCGCAGCCTGGGAGTCATTTTGGACTCACAGCTGTCCATGGAGGCACAGGTCAAATCTGTGTCCAGGGCAGCTGTTTACCAGCTCCATCTGGTACGTAGGCTGAGACCCTATCTGCCTGCGGACTGTCTCGCCAGAGTGGTGCATGCTCTGGTTATCTCCCGCTTGGACTACTGCAATGCGCTCTACGTGGGGCTACCTTTGAAGGTGACTCGGAAACTACAACTAATCCAGAATGCGGCAGCTAGACTGGTGACTGGGAGCGGCCGCCGAGACCATATAACACCGGTCTTGAAAGACCTGCATTGGCTCCCAGTACGTTTCCGAGCACAATTCAAAGTGTTGGTGCTGACCTTTAAAGCCCTAAACGGCCTCGGTCCAGTATACCTGAAGGAGCGTCTCCACCCCCATCATTCTGCCCGGACGCTGAGGTCCAGCGCCGAGGGCCTTCTGGCGGTTCCCTCATTGCGAGAAGTAAAGCTACAGGGAACCAGGCAGAGGGCCTTCTCGGTAGTGGCGCCCGCCCTGTGGAACGCCCTTCCAGCAGATGTCAAAGCGATAAACAACTACCTGACATTCAGGAGACATCTTAAGGCAGCCCTGTTCAGGGAAGTTTTTAACGTGTGATATTTTATTGTAGTTTTGGTTTTTATAGAAGCCGCCCAGAGTGGCTGGGGAGGCCCAGCCAGATGGGCGGGGTATAAATAATAAATTATTATTATTATTATTATTATTTATGTGATATCCCCAGAATATAATCCCTACATAACTTGAAAATCACCTGTAATGAGTGTTTGCAGTCATTTTGTTGCTTACTTTGGGTTGGTAGTTAACTGCAGGTTTATTGAAGAACATTCTCATATACTGGTGACACAGGATTCCAAAGAGAAAAAATGAGTTTTATGATGGGGTAACAGTAGATGTTGACTTATACCATTATTTCTTTCCTACTTATCATGTGGATCCTGGGCATCTTTTCTATTGCATGGTAAGGTGTTTTTGATGTAATTTAGCACTTCTTCCTTGTATAAGTGTACATAATCTGAAGTTTTCATCTGAAATCTTCACACCCACCGAGATTTATTCTCTTTCCCACATAAGTAGACTTGCCTTTTCAAGGGAGTGAACTGTCTTGTAAATAGTTCAAAGGTGGTTTAATTTTCTTTTCAGAGATGAGCTGAGGAATTTTCATTGTACCTGTTCATAAATACAGCTTTGTATTCATAGCTTTTCTCATCTTCTAGGTGCTGCTGTGCTTAGAATTCCTATTTTATATGGAGAGGTTGAAAGGTTGGAAGAGAGCGCTGTGACAGTTATGTTTGATAAAGTGCAATTCAATAATAAATCAGCCAATATGGACCACTGGCAGCAGAGGTTTCCCACCTATGTCAAGGATGTAGCCAGTGTTTGTCGACAGCTAGCGGAGAAGAAAATGTTGGTGAGATATTCTTAAAATAAATTTCAGCCAGGATTTTTCGAACTACTTCACATATTATCATATGTGTAAGATTGTAGTAGTACTAGCAGTGATTCTGTGTTTTTATGATGTATTCAAGATTTCAAAAATACTGTGGGCTGTATCCAGTGGTGCCTTCACACTAATGGATGACTTCTGTTGCAAGGACATGGTTCCCCCGTCCGCCCCCCTGTTGCAGTCCTCTATGCCATTCCATCTGGACCAGATGATGCTGTGCAAGTGACTGGACACAGTGATGGGCTGGATGATAGCCAGTAATAAACAATTATGAATCATAGAATCATAGAGTTGGAAGAGACCACAAGGGCCATCGAGTCCAACCCCCTGCCAAGCAGGAAACACCATCAGAGCACTCCTGACATATGGTTGTCAAGCCTCTGCTTAAAGACCTCCAAAGAAGGAGACTCCACCACACTCCTTGGCAGCAAATTCCACTGTCGAACAGCTCTTACTGTCAGGAAGTTCTTCCTAATGTTTAGGTGGAATCTTCTTTCTTGTAGTTTGGATCTATTGCTCCGTGTCCGCTTCTCTGGAGCAGCAGAAAACAACCTTTCCCCCTCCTCTATGTGACATCCTTTTATATATTTGAACATGGCTATCATATCACCCCTTAACCTCCTCTTCTCCAGGCTAAACATGCCCAGCTCCCTTAGCCGTTCCTCATAAGGCATCGTTTCCAGGCCTTTGACCATTTTGGTTGCCCTCCTCTGGACACGTTCCAGTTTGTCAGTGTCCTTCTTGAACTGTGGTGCCCAGAACTGGACACAGTACTCCAGGTGAGGTCTGACCAGAGCAGAATACAGTGGCACTATTACTTCCCTTGATCTAGATGCTATACTCCTATTGATGCAGCCCAGAATTGCATTGGCTTTGATAAGATAAGATGGGGGCTTTGTGGGTAGGTGGTTCCTAGGTTTGGGAATTAAGTAGATAGCCTGTTCTGGTCAGGGTAGTACTCCTCTTAAAGAACAGATAGGTAGTTGGGTTTTTTCCTGGTTTGCAAACTGTCACTAGAGTTTAGATACCATAGAATTGGAAGGGATCCTGAGGATCATCTAGTCCACCCCCCTGCAATGCAGAAATATGCAGCTGCCCCTTACAGGGGTCAAACCTGCAACCTTGGTGTTATCAGCACCATGCGCTAACCAACTGGTTCGTGTGGCCTCCGTGGTAAGGAATGCTTGTGCCCGCCTTTGGCTGGTTTGCCAGCTATAACTGTTCTTGAACAGATAATCCAGCTACAGTAGCTCCTGCTATAATAACCTCCTGATCTGAGTATTGCAATGTGTTCTACAGAGGCCTTCCTTTGAAGATGGTCTGGAAGCTGCACAAGATGCAGAATGCCTCATACTGTTTCTTTACGGTGGTGAGATGGGGTCATGTTACACTGATCCTGGAAACACTTCTGGCTGCCCGTGAATTGCCTGGCTTAATTCATGGTACTGGTGTACAGAGCACTGAATGGCTGAGGACCAAAGTACTTGAATGAATGCCTTCCTCAGTACCAGTAAACCAGGCTTTGAGATTTGCAGGGGAAGGTTGCTTGCCATGCCTCTGGTAAATATGGCCTGGGGGAGGGCACAGTATATGAAGAAGGGTCCTCTCAGTGGCAGCAGCCCACCTGTGCAACTCTGTTCCTGTTGAAAGGAGATTGTTCCCCAGGTGCCAGTTTAAGACCTACTTTTTCCAGCAAGCTGTAGTAATCTATTGCTTACCAGCATATTGTCTTCTATATTTTATTTTGCATTGAGGTTTCAACTTTTAATGTTGCATTTTGTTGTTGTTGTCATGAGAGGAAGGGAAAGCTACAAGAACTAATAATATTTCCCACTGTTTTTGAGCATCCAGAACCCTACGGGGAAGCTTTTGGAAGGCATGGGGGTGCACTGGGTATATGCCCCGCTTTGCACAAGGGGAAGTGTTTGTGCTATCACAAAGCTACCATTGGGTACAACCCTATGTTAACTGTTACAACTAGTCTTGAATACTGTAAGAGTGGGCAGGGTGGTGGTGCTCAGCTGACCTCCCATTACCCATGTTGCTGTTGCTTACCTGGAAGTAAAGGAGAAGGGGGCAGCTAGGACAGCCCAGTGGAGATGCACAAGCTTCACCTCCACCATCCATTTTGCAGGCAAGCAAAAGCAATTCAGGCAACAGGATATCAGGTCAGCAGCCTCACCCTACCAACCAGTACTTTTTGTAACATTCCCTCTGAATGCAGTAACATAAGAAGCACCATTCTGTTCAGAAGAAGGCTAGATTGTGATGTGGTAGGCATTATAGGAACGATAAATGGGTTGATATTTTGACTGGAATTTTTACCAGGGACTAGAAGAATGGTGGCGGTGGCAAAGGGGGGTTATTTTTTGGGTCAGTAAATGTGCTGGTGGCAAGAAAGCATGATCTCAGGTGGACCTCTGAGGTTAGAGTGCAGGCATTCTCTGAGGACACAGCTACATGCTGTTTGAGTGGGGTTCAGTTTTGCTTTGGCAGCACATTCACTGTGGAAAACATGCTGTCAAAGCATCTGCTCATCAGCTGGTAAGTCGAGAGTTCAATCTTGCTAGGTGCTGGTTCACCCAGAACAGTATGTTCATGGTGGGAGGAGATGGTTCCTTCAGGTAAACAAAACTGTTCACACTGACAGAGCAATCTTCTTAGTGCAGTATTGAATTCCTCTGTAGGAGGAATGCATAAGCTGCTGATTTAATGCTGACTATACTAGGAAGTTGCATTCAGGTGCATGTAACCTTCAGAACACTTGCCAGGGTTTTTAAACTAAAGGTAGTTCTCCCCCCCTTCTGTTGACCTTGCATCATGATAGCTTTATCTTGGAATGAGAGGTGATATTGCAGTAGAAATGCTTGGCAAGCAAGTTCTAGTCATTGCTTATACACAAGAGATTATAATAGCTCTAGATTGTGGCAGTCTTTTCATATAAACATAGAAGAGTAAGATGTGTGAAGTTTTGCTTTCTAAAGGAAGAAAACTGCCGCCCAGATTTTTATTTTATTTATTTTTTTACAATACTTGGTTGAACTGATGTAGTTCTAGGGGGGGGAACCCTCAGTAGTTGAGTGAAATAGAGTGCAATAGAGAAGTGGAGAGAGATCTGGTGGATTACTGTTTTTAAAAGAATAATTGGCCTTGGCTTGATCCAGCAACGTAATGATTTTGTTCTTATGTGGACAGAGATTTGCTTGAAATGGAACTCAAATCCTTTTTCATAGCAAAGCTACTACTCAAAGAACTGTGGAATATAGAAAAGAGCCAGGGATATTGAGCTTCTTGTTTAGTATAATATTCCAATAACATGGTTATAAACAAGGTGGTTCGCTGCTGTTGTGTTTTCTACACATTTTCTGAAATAACCGCATTGCTAAACAAATAGTTCTAGAGGGGGGACAAAATATAAGAAGGCATATAGAAAAGGAAAAAAAAGATTGCTCTTTGAATAAATCTAAGAGTGAGCTAAAACTGAATGTTTTTACTCTGCAGAAAAACACAAGGCTGGGAATTGCAATTAGGCAGAATATTTATTTATGGAAAAATAAGTTCTCTGAGTTAGGGTGGCAGAATTGTCATGATCAGCTTTAGAATGATCATATGTGAAATTCTCTGTTTTGCAAAAACTTATCTGGGTGATCCAGATATGTTAGATTGACTTAAAACTTGCTTTTCAAGTTAGCCTTAAAGGGAATGTTCTCTAGCTTTGTTTATGGTGTTTTCTCTGTATTTATTTAACACCATAAAATAAACAAGAACATAAACTTTGTATACTTCTCTTTTTCCTTAGGATCCATCAATAAGAGGAACGTTCCACTGGTCTGGTAATGAGCGGATGACTAAATTTGAAATGGCATGTGCTATGGCGGATGCTTTCAATCTTCCCAGTAGCCACTTGAGACCAGTAAGTCATAGTGTATAACCCCTGACACAGAAAGAAAAAGGAATGTGCAAGAAAAGCTCTCACAAAGTTTTATCAAAGGCAGAACTTTCTCAGGAGTAATATTGCACAATACAATATAAAATAATTGCAGAATGTTCACCAGCTGTGGTTTGGCTGTTCTCTTACACCGAGGGTCCCAACTGAGGCTCCTTAGAGTCCCTCTGTCTCTCATTTCATCAGAGACAGATGGTGAGCTTGTCACCTTGGTAAGCTCAGGGCTCCTTCCATCATCAGACATGCTTTGTGAACAGTTTGTTCAGATTCAGGGTTCCTGTTGTTCTGTCCTTAGAGTGCAGCCAATACTACTTCAGTTTCTTCTTTAGGTGGCGGAACAAGCTTCATAATTTTCTGCTTCCTCCCCTAATTGTTCTAGGTAGAGCCTTCTAACCTCTCACACAAGCAGCCCCTTCACTGGTTACAGGTCTCTTACCATACCCTCAGAAGCTTCTTCCATTTCCTTCTCCTCCTCCCTGCTTCTCTCCTCTGCATCAGCACTCCTCCCTGCTTCTCCTCCTCTGCATCAGCACTGTCCACTAAGTTCTGTGGGCCTGTCCCATTCCTCTCCTTCATTCACTCGCACACCTTCCCACAGCCACTCTGCGGTTTCATCTTCCACACTCTCACCCTGCTTCCCTTTCAGTCTCCCCTTCTTGTGTTGCCTTGTCTGCCCATTTTCCTCTCATTGCCTCTCCTTTCTTTTCCTGTCTGGGACTCTCCTGTGCTGCCGGCTGCGGCTTTATGTCTCAGCCAATAGGGTGTTGATACCTCCTTGGTGGTTGCATTTGTCAGGCTGCCAGGTTCCACCTCCTGGGGCTCCCTTAATCCCCCCCCATGGGCTGCATCTCCTATCTTCCACCCTTTGAAATAATGCAGATTGATAAACCATATCCACAGAGCTACTTTCTACCAGTTTGGAACTCTCTTGTATTTTCACCTCTGCAGTTTCAAAGGTAACCACATAACTCTGCAAGCTGGAAACTTGAGCTGAGATTCAGGGAACCCAACGCATGCAGCTAAGGGAGATTATTCCCACCTGACTACAATTTCTGACTCTTCATTATATAATAGCAAAAATAATTTATTTCTTGTACCCCACCTATCTGACTGGGTTGCCCCAGCCACTCTGGGCAACTTTCAACAGAATTTAAAAGAACACAACAAAACATCAGACATTAAAATATGAGTCTCAGCAGTTCTTTCTACCTTAGCCTTGGAACTGGCCACTCCTTTGGTAGCTGTAGGCGACAGGGAAGTGCATACAGGCAAGTCCATGGAATTACAGGCTTGTTATGGGAAAGCATTTAGGCTATCCTACATTGCAGAATTGTGAGTGTTTTCCTGAGAAGAGATTTCTTTATTTTTATTTTTTGTTCTAGACAGAGTGCATATTTCTCTTTTACTGCCTATTTTTATTTTTAAAGATTACAGATAGCCCAGTTGTGGGAGCTCTTCGTCCCAAGAATGCTCAGCTTGACTGTTCTAGACTACAGATGTTGGGCATTGGACAGCACACTCCATTTCGTGTTGGGATCAAAGAATCACTCTGGCCATTCCTTACCGACAAGAAGTGGAGACAGACGGTCTTCCATTAGTTGGAAATATTTTAGAACATGTATGGTATGAGGCACTTTTTAAAGGGGGGGGGGAGAATGGTTTTGTATTGAGTGTTCTATGTTACAAGTTTAATTCAATCAGGTAAAAATATGGTCTTGCACTAGTGAACTTATAAGAGGTGTTGGCAAAAAAGAACCTTGTTCGAAGTGATTGCTATTTCTTTCTGTTCTGTCACTTGTTTCTTTAAATATTTAGCAACCTCTGAGTACTACAAACATCAGTAATGGTTGAGATGAGATCCATTTTCCTGAAATACACTGTTGCTTTATGTGTCTTCGATTGCAAAAGAGTATCTCTCTTAACATTATTTCCCTATTTGCCAAAATAATTAAAATAAAGCACTGGATTTTGGCATTTCATTTTTTAAAAAAGCTATTCTGATGTGATTGAAATGGAAGTGAGAAGTTTGGAGTTTGCTTTAGCTATGATCAAAATATTCTAAAGTAATGCTTTATTTTTGCAATTAAGGTGTAGCTTTAATGCTTGAAAGATGTTCTGTATTTTGAAATCTCAACTGCTTTCTTACATTTGTACAAAATAGTTCATATATCTTTCTGTCACATGCGCGCTGTTAATGAGCACACTGGTTCATATTGGGTGTCGGAGGCACAAAATACAAACATTATTGCTGTCTTTTCTTTATAGGTGTTTCTGAGAACCCCGTAGAACCCAGAAAATTATTAGATGTTCTCATTAAACAACCAGTTTACACATTGTATCAGAATTGTCATTGTTTCAATTGGACCAAAAGAACTATACCAATAGAACTATACCTGGTTGTTCATTCCTCATTGCATAAATGTAGATAGAATGGCTGCATTAGGTATTTGTACTAGCCTATTTCTGAGGAGAAAATTCTATGCTTACAGTGAGAAAGTTTAAAACTATTAATGCTGTTCAGCATGAATGTCTAGCTTAAATGGCAAAGTGACTTTTGTGTAAATTTTGTGTTCTTACTACAATAGAGTGTTAGGGTGTACGTATTGAAACCAGGCTTTTTACTTAAAGCAAGAAAACATAAGGCAGCTTGTGGCAGGCGTATCTTTTTTCTCTCCTCTTCTCTCTCCTCTGTTTCCTGACCAAGGTAAAGCATCCAACAAAAAACCTTCTAAAGGTGGTGAAACAGCATTAGTCAGATTCATAAAATATCTCTAAGCCATTCATATTGTCATTCCCTTTTCATAAGGACATATCCTGGCTTGTTTGTCTTAGTCTGACAGTCTGACATCTTGATATGCACTTGGTAAGTTATAAATGCAAAACGACATTAAATATATATAACTGGCATGGGATCTTGTGTCTTCATCATTTCTTGTGGAAATTTCTGGCTGTGTTAGGTTTTTGGGAAGGCTGTTGTTACTTAAGTGTGTGAGCATTTACATTTTTTATACATTTCACCCTCCAAATTAACAAGTCAGCAGTTCATTCTCTCTATTCCAACCAATTTTCCAGTAAGCTAGTTGAGAACATGATCACAGAATATACTAATCTAGTGCTGATGCTGGAATTTTGATGGCCTTTGGCATGGCACTCTCAGTGCTCATGCATTCACCTGAAAAAAGTTAGGGCATGAAAACTGAGCAATTTGTTTCAGGAGATTTGATCATGTTTATACTGCTAACTACAAATGGTAGTGCTATTTGACTGGTGGCCCCATAACAGTCGAATGACTAGGAATATCATTTAGCCTTCTTAAGAGCATTTGGAGATCCACTAAAAATTAGGTGCTAAAATTTGGTCATGGTTGTGTTACTTGCTTCACCTGTGGCCTAGAATGTACCTCCCATCCTTGATCATTGGCCACTGCTTTTCAAAGCTATGGATTAAAAACATAGAAGTCATAGCTATACAATGCATGTACACCCTCTGCAATATTTATACATTTGAAATCGTCACACATAGCTTGCATGCTAATCCTTATGTGGAAGTGTTTCCATCTAAGGATTTTGTAATGTGCTGTGCTCTTAGGTATTTTCAGTCTTGGAGGATATGTTGCCCCCACTGCTTACACCTTCCTATATTCCTGTGTCTTTTGAAGCCTCCATTTGCTGCTTCTGCCTGTTATAAAGTGCTCCTACTTTTACAGCAACTGTAGTACTAATCAGTTTGTAACTTGTTATCGTGAGTTTCAGATGAGGAAATGGAAAAGAAAATTTGTTGGCCGAGTGATGCCGCATGATATTAATATGAGGTTTTCATTATGAACTTTTTTGACAAGTAATAAATGTTGGGTTGGAACAGAAACAAGGAATCGGGGTGTCACATGCCAGCAACTCCAAACTGTATACATCAAGCATGATGCGAGAAAATAAATGGGCACACAGAATCTGATACTTGGGAAACTAGTGGAGGAACATTCTGGTCCCGCAGTGTCTTCTCTGGGAAGAATTCAGTCTTGCACTTTTCTTATTGTTCATCACCGCCATCATTTCTGCTCACCAGAGAGAACAATCCCCCACCTCTCCTCTCCCCACACTGTTCTGGGGGCTCCTCCCACCCACCCCCCAGTGGATTTGGGGGTGGAGGTTACATAGTGAGTTTCTGCTAGCATGCTGTATTAGTTGAATCCAGCCCTCTGACCTTAAGTTAACCATATGAAAACAAGCTACAGAAGAATACATAGTCCTGAAGTTGCCATGTTCAAGTTCATAAGGAAAACTCAACACTTTTAAAACAAAGACTGAATGGCTTTCTTGCTACAGCAGGTACTGTATTTTCTGGCATATAAGACTACTTTTTAACCCAGGAAAATCTTCTCAAAAGTCGGGGGTCATCTTATACCCCGGCTACAGCAGCAGCTCCTGCAGCAACTCTCCACCAAAGGACAAAACGACAGCAAATTAAATCAGAGGACACCAAGCTCTCTAGATGAAGCAGAAATAAACTTGAAAATTGGCCCCAGAAGCCCCCCCCCAATCACCAGCAACAGAACGACCCTAACCGCTCCTGGTAGTAGACCACGTGGTCCAAAATGGCGGCCTCATGTTGCCCCAGCAACTAGACACGTGTTCGCTGCTTCAGCCCAAGTAAAAGAAAAGGAAAGGCTCACAACAAAGGCAGGGAACGGGAACCAACAACAGCATTAAGCACAGCAGAAGGGGCACAGCCGAAGGGGCAAGCAAAAGGAAGAAAACAGCTGGGGGGGGGAGGGAAGCTGATTATCAAGCTGCGAGGGCAACGACGAAGGGAGCAGTTCGGGCAGGGGAAGCTGAGGGGGAGGTGGCTGGGAACGGAGAAACCTGGAAGCTTCTTCGCCACAAGGGTGGCAAAGTTGTAAAGCAAGAGTGGAAATTGAGACAGCACTCCCCTCAAATGCCCTGCTCCCTGCGCACAGCGATGGACTCACCCACTGCCAATTGATCGGGGCGTCCGATAAAGGCTTTTTTCCAGCCACCCTGGGTTGAAACAAGTGTTCCACGTCCAAGCAAATTCCACGAGAGTGGCTCAACAAAAGCAGTAAAAAATCCCCCCCAAATGCTTCAGCAGGTCCGGCAAAAGCAATAACTGAGGCGAAGTTCAGTGACTTCCTAGTGATTGAGGAAGCGAGCCAAAGAGGAAGCCCTCTGGCTTGCTCCTCTGTTTAAACGGACCCGGCTGTGCCCCTGGCCACTGGGAATTGGAGCGGATTTCTGAGCCGGACTGGAGACTGGTTTTTTAAATTTTTATTTGGTGTGCGTTGGAAGAGGGGTAGTCTTATACGGCGAGTATATCCCAAACTCTATATTTTAACTGGAAAAGTTGGGGGTCGTCTTATACGCCCAGTCGCCTTATACGCCGGAAAATACAGTAATTGTATCCTATAGGTGGTAAAACCTTTCAGTGCAAGTTTTTGTGTCAGCTGTAAAATTCCTCAGTTATTTTTATTCCTTTGAAATTGGGGGTACTTTTAGGTCTGATTGTGTGATGCACTGTAACTCTACATTTTCTCTTGTGCTGTAAAACAGTCTTCCCTCCACTATTCACAATTTTTTTTTTTACCCTTCAGCTATCTTTCTTTAAAAATAGCCTTCATGCCTTTCACAAAGTAGTAAAGCTCTCCTTGCTAATTTTGTTCACCTTCAAAACGTCACAGAACAGCGTGTGCGTTACAAGCCTGCTTAGTTTTTCATAATAAATTCTTTGTTGCTAATCTCTTCCTTTGACATTAGTAGTAACGCGAGTGATATGTGAAGCCTTTTAAAAAGAAATTTTATTATCCCAGTGAGTTGCACAGATCCATATATTCCCCTCCCCCTCCCTTAGGCTTCTGCTGTGAATATTTTAAAAGCAGCATGATTTATACATCTTGGTCTCAAAACAAATGCTGAAATAGCTTTCACCTTGAATCTATTCTCTTTCCTGACACATTTGCTTATGAAAATGAAAGCTTCAGTAATTGCATGTTAACTCATCTTCAGTCAGCACTGTTTGCAATAGCTTGGCATTATTGTTTTACATTTATATGCCACCTTTCCTCCAAGGAACACTAGCTGGTGTGCCTTGTTCTTTTCACCATTTGATCATCAGGTTAAGAGGCAGTGACTGGCCCAAGGTCATCCGATAAGCTTCATGGCTGAGCCGATTTGAACTCTGGTCTCTCATGTCCTAGTCCAATACTAACCAGTACATCACACAGTATCCAGTGGCGTAGCGTGGGGGGTGCAGGGGGGGCCGGCCGCACCGGGCGCAACATCTGGGGGTTAGGGTTAGGGGGCGCAAATCCACGGGTTAGGGGGCGCAAATCCACGGGTTAGGGGGCGCAAAATACTTGCCTTGCCCCGGGTGCTGACAACCCACGCTACGCCACTAGGAGGGATGGCGGGGTGTGTGTGGAAACAATGTAATTGATTATTTGGACTGATAATTTGTTATGTTGAAATTGTTTTTTTTTTTAATAAAAAGAAAAGAAACATTGTTGATTCTGAATCCGTTTTAGAATGGTGATATTGATCGTGACAACAATCGCGGCACCTGTATGCAACAGAGCTTGCTTGCTGAGGTGCCTGTTTATTTCCCCCGTGGCAATCCTGTTAGAAGTTTGACTCCATTTACTTGATAGAGCTCTTTGAAGGCCGCAGGGTTTATCTGCATGTTCCTGCATTGCAGGGGGCTGGACTAGATGACCCTTGGGTCCCTTCCACTTCTACCATTCTGCGATTCTATATGAAAAGCTTGAGCCGTGAATCTGGCTAGTGAATCTGGTTGGAGAGCAGACTCCACTAGTGAAGTCTAGTGAATCTGGTTGGAGAGCAGACTCCACCTGTTTCAGTCTCACACACGGAGATGATTGTAGACTAAGAAAAATAACGAAGTAATTTATAGTAAGGAAGTAACTCAGGTAGATTTTTTTCTAGCTCATCTGGAGAAGAAAAAAGGCATCCGTCTTTGCTCCTTTGTTCTCGGAGGATAACGCCAAGGTGAACTTCTCCTCTTGAGGTCCGATAGAGAGAAGTAAGTGTGAGGAGGAGGAAGTTGTAAACAGGACGCAACCTAAGATGTATCAGCCTAGTCAACAAAAACAGAGCTAGAGAGAGATAAGTCAGCATAGAAATAAAGGTTCAAGGATAGTATGGGACTCTAGAAGTTCCTCGTTCTGTCTTAACTGCTTGCAACCTCTCTTCTGCAAGCTGACTTGTACCTGAACTTCAAACAAATCCACTTGGTTACGTACCTTGATTCCGTTTATATCAGGGGCCTAAAATGTAGCTTTGTTGTTCTTTTTCTCTATTTGTACGGAAGCTGGTTTGGGGGAAATGCATCAAAATGCAGCATTTCCAAGAAAGAATATGATAGATACAGGTTAGAATATGGATTGTATTTTGCCCATGCCCAGCTCTTCCAAAGGCAAGCAGAAACACCATTCTCAGTGCCAGCCACCCTGCTCTTTGAGTGGACCCACTTGCTCAACAGTGTCCCAGGTCATTCACTTACCCGTTGAACCTGTGAGGGGCCCTTCCAAGCCCCTCTCTGTGCTGCTAGCTCCATCCTTATCACTCCTTGCTGGTTCAAGCAGGGCAGGTGGATGGGCAGTGGCAGCACAGAGGGGAATCAGCTGGGAGATTGAGGCCCTTGCAGTGTGGTGGGCTTCAGCAAGCGCCCAACAATGCCATCTTTTGATATCAGCCTTACAGGAGCTGTGCAAGCATAGCTGAGTGGCAGGGCACCTGCCTTGCATACGAAAGGTCCCTGGTTCGATCCTCAGCATCTCCAGGTAAGACTGGAGGTGCTCCTTGTCTGAAACCCTGGAGAGCTGCTGGCAGCCAGTGCAAACAATATTGAGTTAGATGGACCAAGGGTCTGACTCAGTACCAGTCAGCTGCTTATGTTCCCTATTGGTTCAAGTCCTGCTTGACTGGGGGATTCAGCAGGGGAATAAAGGGGGTTGTCCTCTTTTACCACAGAGGCATTGTGAGGCCTGTTACACACAGACTGTCACCTTTGCTCTTTTCTTGTCACATTACAAGGGCACGAAGAAAAGGAAAAAGGAACTACGGGAGCAAATGTTTGGTTGTGCAACACGGGCACGCTTGTTCTTCCACAACCACAGGCAATAGTTCCCTAAAATTACAGGGCTGGTATATTTCCCACCCCTGCCCCCATACACTCAGGTTGCAATATTTTATCAGGAGGAAAATGTGACTCCACATACAAACACAGAGGACTGGGGCGCCTTTGGGTGGAGCGAGGCCACTCTTGCTCCAGGCAGAAGCAACAGCAGCAAAATCCAACCATTGCCCTCTGCTGAAGAGTAGAGGTGTTAAGTCCTGCCCTGCCTACCTTGCACCTGCTGATCAAGGATGCTGCCATTCTCCCTCACCACAAACTGGAGGATGCTATCTTGTCTCCAGTGTCAAAGCAAGAGTCAACTGACAGCCCCGGGTCAGCTTCCAGATGTGAAATGGATTGCTCCCCAAGAGAAGCACTTTGCAGCACTCTTCAGCTCAGAAGAAGTGGGATGGTGGATGTCCTGTTTTGAGCATTGTAGCCAATGTCAGTCCTACTCAGAGTAGACCCACTAAAGGTAATAGTCATGATGACTAACACAGGCCCATTCATTTCAAAGGGGTCTGTTTTGAGGACTTAGGCTGCTATCACATGGACGTTTGTTCTATTTTCCAGACTGTTTCCCTAACTGTTAATTTCCATTTGAGGTTTCATATGATGTAAAAGCCACTTTAGTGCTCATTTCTGTATCATTTGCTTCCAGAAGAAGCCCTTTGTGTGTGGGGGGGGGGGATGAGCACTAAACTTGTGCTATATTCTACTATGTTTCTGGTTTTTATGCCTTGTGAAAGTTCAAGTACAATGCGGAAATTAATAATGGCAGAAATGTCAGGGAAATGGAATAAACTCTTGTGTAAATGCAGCCAAAGTGAGCAGGCAGAGGAAGCAGCTCTCCTCCACACTGTGGATTTTTGGAGGCATATTTATTAAGACCTTTTCTGAGCACACTGTGAGTTCCATGTCAGCAACCCCTCTTATATAGTATAAAAGTGAAAGACAGTTCACTTTTGAGCAATTGGTTTGGTGTTATACAGACATAGTTTAAGTGAAAATAAAAAAAATTCCTTCCAGTAGCACCTTAAAGACCAACTAAGTTAGTTCTTGGTATGAGCTTTGGTGTGCATGCACACTTCTTCAGATACACAGTTTAAGTGGTTGAAGATCATTCCCCCATCTCACCACAAGATGTCCTGGTTGACTCACCTGAGCAGAATTTTGAGGGACAGGTGAAGCGGACTTTGTAATCCAAGCAGGAATACTTCTCCTTATTTACACAAGCAAATCCTTCTTTAGGGTTAAACCTAGTGGGGAGAGAAAGAGAATGAGAGAAGCATTCTGACTCACCAAACTGTGACCAGCAAGAGAGAAAAAGTTGTAGAGAGATAATCTGTACTAAACTGGGATCCAACAGAACCTGGGATCCATCAGAACCTTCCTTTGAAATACAAAGAGCAGCTTCAAAGAATCTATTTTTCTTGGGTCCATGGCAATGAGAGAAAGAGTTAAACTTCTCCTCCCCTCACAAGGATGATCATGGTTCTTCATTTCTGGCATCACTCACGGATGAAAGATCTGCCCAGTGCTGGACGCTGGGGTTCCCTCCACAGTCTGAGCTTCAATTCCAGTGGGTTTAGGGCAAACATCCGTGGGATATTCCCTCCTCAGGTCAGCTAGAGTTTCAAAGTCACCCACTCCTGAAGGGTCGTCCTGGTCAAACCAACGAGTCGTGCAAGTTGAAGCTGAGATGAGACGAAAAGAAACTATTCACTGCCCTTTACTCTGGATACACTTTCGGAGAACGGGAAGTTTTTTGAGTGGAAATAAGGAACAATAATAAAGTGGTCTTTGAATTCACAAAATGTGCCTGACAATGCAAGTGTGGTCCCAGGGTATGGTGTGAAGGCACACAAAGCCACCACTTTGGTGAAGCCAAACAGGTTGAGGTCTGCTCAGTTCCCGGATGACAGACCACCGATGTAGGTGCATAGCAAGTTAATATTTTACCACCCTCCCCTTCTCTCCGAGATGCTCTGGCATGGCCAACCCCCCCCCCCCAGCATCTTTTGATTTTATTCACAGATGATCCCCAGCCAAAGGAATGCACACAGCAAATGGTTAACTCTTTCTTGCAAAAGTGGACACTTTTCTGTAGTTTCTACAGCTTTAGTTTTTAATGTAAGGCAGGGGTCACCAAACTTTTTTGGGAGGGGGCTGGTTCACTGTCCCCCAGACCTTGGGGTGGGCTGGACCACGCACTTGGCGGAGGGGGCTTCTCTCTCCCCCCCCCTCTCCCCTCCTCTTCTCCTGCCTACCTGCGCTGTTGCTGTCGGCGCTGTGCTCTGCCAACCACGGCTCCTGTGCCTGCCCTTGCGAGCGGCAGAGGCTGTTGGCAGTGGCAAAGGAACAAGTGGCCTGAAAGGGCTGGCTGGCTCTGGAGAGGCACTGCCCAAAATCGCACTCAGCCAGCTCAGCCTAGCCCCCTTCCTCCACTACACAAGGCAGGGAGAAGGGCAGGGAGAAGCCAGGCGGAGGGAGGGAGAAGGTGCCGCAGTGTGCAAGAGGGAGGGGGGAAATCGCGCCCAAAAAAATGGTGGCGCTGGGAAAAAAATTACGGGGAAAAATTAACAAACAGAATCACCAATCTATGGAACGTATGTGGGCCAGAGCCTGAGGGCAATTGGGCCAGATCTGTCTCGCGCACCGTAGTTTGCCGACCCAGGCAGCTCTTCCCTGTGCTCTATGGAGTGCTTGCAGCTAGCCCCCTCCACCAGCTTATGTATCTTCCCCTGATGGGCTGTACACACATAGCCAGAGACTGTACCTGTGTAGAAGCTGCCTCTACTCTTCCCTCATCAATCTGATCTTTGTTTTAGGAGACAGTGGTGCAGGAGAGGGCAAGGATGCACCCGACCCTTCATTTGCCTGACCTGCCTCTTCCTCCTATCCTGACCTATCCTGTGCTTCACCCTCCAGCTCTGAAGCTCCCCCTGCCTCCTGGCTGGTACAAGTCCCCACAAATCACTGCTCCCCTCTCCCGAGTCAGACTCCAGTCCCCTTTCCCCCGGTGTGCACTTGCCAGCATTTCGCCCGACATCTGGGTGTTTACGGGATATTATACTGCTATGAGTTTGGGGAGAAGTCATGGAATCTTGGGTCCCCTCGAAGAATGTATAAGAGGAAGTCTGCCAAACCAGTTTCATTGTCCAGATAATGGCTCTGGTCTGGCTAGTTAAGTGCTACGATTCAGCATATCTAAAGAAGTTGCTCTTTTGCGATAGAAGGAAATGAGTGGCCCTCTTCCCATGTGAAGAACAATATGCCTAAGAGGGGCTGGTTTTGTGAGCTGTGGTGTGTGAAAGCTAAAGAAGAGATGCTGGAAGCAGTAGCACAGAGAAATGTGTTGAACCTAAGCTGGACTTGAGGCTCCCTAGGAAACCTAATGGAGAAACGAGATCCCTTGGGGTGTTAATGCTGTGAGCACTTCCGCCCAGTGGCATAGCGTGGGGGGTGCAGGGGGGGCCGGCCACACCGGCCGCAACATCTGGGGGGGGGGTGCGCTCGCACTCGCAGCTCTCTGCCCCTACCTGGCTCACTCACTCTCTCTCACTGCAGTGCTGGCTGTGCGAATCCGATCCAAGCCGCTGGGTCGCCGCCCACTGTGGAGGGGGTGGGTGCCAGGCGTGCGGTGCGGAGAGAGAGCGAGGGACTATCTGGGGGAGGGACAGTGCAGCAGCCGCCCAGCGCAGCGCTGAGCGCGGGAGAGAACCACACCAGACCAGCCCAGGCAGCAGCAAGAAGAAGCTGGCAGCGGCGGCAGGTTAGGGGTTAGGGAGCGCAAATTACTTGCCTTGCCCCGGGTGCTGACAACCCACGCTACGCCGCTGCTTCCGCCCTGTGCTCAGGTTGTTATATATATGTTTAAATAAAACCATATATCTCAAAGACACCACACACTCTGCTGACCTTCATTCCAAGGAAACCAAACACTGGGTAAATGAATGAACCCCTGGAGTCTCTCACCTGTCAGGGACTGGGCAGAGGAGGAATTGTGGAGACCGCCTCCCCAGCCTGAACCTTTCAGAGTAGAGGAAAAAAGTATAGATTGACAGCAGTGGGTTGTGGGAGGTCACAGCTCAGAGGTAGATGAGGGGCAAAGCTGGGAAATAATGGGAGAAGAGGAGCAGGAGGCAGAGCCGGACATGTTATCACTAGAAATAATAATAATAATAATAATAATAATAATAATAATAATAATAATAATAATAATAAATAATTTATTATTTATACCCCTCCCATCTGACTGGGTTTCCCCAGCCACTCTGGGCGGCTTCCAACAGAATATTAAAATACAATAACCTATTAAACATGGGGAACCACCAGAAGGCCCTCGGCACTGGACCTCAATGTCCGGGCAGAACGATGGGGGTGGAGACGCTCTTGCAGGTATAGCGGACCGAGGCCGTTTAGGGCTTTAAAGGCCAGCACCAACATTTTGAATTGTGCTCAGAAACGTATTCCAGACCCCCCTTCTCCCAAAACCCAGAGAGCATTGAAAGTAGGAGAGCAAAGAGCTCGGAGGCAAATGGCCCTAAGCGGCCACCGTAAGGTGGGTGGTGCTGTTAATGATTGATGAGAGAAGGCGGGGTGGAGATTACTCGGAGCAAGGCCATTACTCCAAGAAGTTGCATTTCTAAGCCTCTCTCTGTGAATAGTGAATAAAAGACATTGCTAAGAACTTTCCTGGTCTATCTATTCCTGGCATCCTGCCTTGGGGGGATTTGATTCCCTGACGCCTGACATCACCATTCAGAGACTGGGGTGTCATGTAACAGTTAAACATACCCATTTTACTTTACTGCAGTTATAACAATGGCTACTATACTACTGTTCCCAGAATGCTGTTATACGCGACACCAGTCTTGAGAGCAGTATGAGATTCTAGGGGTTCCAGGTGCACTTATGGTCTGTGTTTCCCTTTGGAAATGAGGCAAAGTGGAGACAATGGTGTCTTTATGATATACGACTTATTTATACACACCTATACAGCCCAAGCCTACATGGAAGGGTTCAGAGCATCAACATTCCAAGAGGTCCCAGTTTCTCCTAAATCACAAGCTTTGTTGAAGAAAATCCGCATGAGTGTTCCAGAAGCTGGTTGTCAGGAGAAGTTCTAAGACAGACAACATTCACTCACTTACCACATGCTGGGAGAACCAGGACAGTCAGGAGAAGCTGAGGGGATGAAAGAGAGAGGATGCATTTAATGAAGAAGAGGGGTAGAATCAACCAGCCACCATTTTGACATATCCACACAGTAAAAGGTAAAGGGACCCCTGACCATTAGGCCCAGTCGTGGCCAACTCTGGGGTTGCACGCTCATCTCACTTTATTGGCTGAGGGAGCTGGTGTACAGCTTCCGGGTCATGTGGCCAGCATGACTAAGCCGCTTCTGGTGAACCAGAGCAGTGCACGGAAACGGCGTTTACCTTCCTGCCAGAGCAGTACCTATTTATCTACTTGCACTTTGACGTGCTTCCAAACTGCTAGGTGGGCAGGAGCAGGGACCGAGCAACGGGAGCTCACCCCGTCACGGGGATTCGAACCGTCGACCTTCTGATCGGCAAGTCCTAGGTTTAACCCACAGCTCCACCCGCATCCCTTACCCACACAGTAAGGTGGCAGCAAATTCAGAAGTTCATGGTCCCTTCATTATAGTCAAAGCCATGTCTCCTCCTAAGATTATACAATAACCTTACAATCATACTGTAATAATAATTAGAGATGCACTACAAAGAACAGTGTAGTTCTCCATGTCTTGCCTTTCATCTAGATCTACTATCTTCTGCACACATACATGGGCACATGATTTGGGATGCTCCAAGATCTTCTTTCAAAGAGACTTAAATCATGTTTTCCTTAAAGTCTGTTGTATGTAACATAGCTTGCCCACCTTTCCTGTGAAAATTGTGTTTCCAGTGTTTTTAAATGCCTAATATGGGAGCATACAAAATAATTCCTCCTTGGTGTTCCTCCTGTGCGCCTTCTCCAGAGTGACCTGAGGAGCCAATCCTCAGCAGCTGACTCACCTCCTTTCACTCATATTTGGCTCCAATCAGCACCAAGTACAAGAAGACTTAGGGACATGGGTGGCGCTGTGGGTTAAACCACAGAGCCTAGGACTTGCTGATCAGAAGGTCGGCGGTTCGAATCCCCGTGACGGGGTGAGCTCCCTTTGCTCAGTCCCTGCTCCTGCCAACCTAGCAGTTTGAAAGCACGTCAAAATGCAAGTAGATAAATAAGTACTGCTCTGGCGGGAAGGTAAACGGCGTTTCCGTGCGCTGCTCTGGTTCGCCAGAAGTGGCTTAGTCATGCTGGCCACATGACCCAGAAGCTGTACGCTGGCTCCCTCGGCTAATAAAGCGAGATGGGTGCCGCAACCCCAGAGTCGACCACGACTGGACCTAATGGTCAGGGGTCCCTTTACCTTTACCTTTACCTTTACCTTACAAGAAGACTTCAGTGACTAAAAAGTTTCCTTTTCATGCTGATTGGGTGGCTGGAGAGAGAGATTTGGAGGGACCCTGTTGCAGAAATGGTAATGAGTCTTTGATTACACCTTCCCATCCATACCAGTTGGAAAGGGTACAGACTATGGATTTTGTGTTAAAGCACCAGATCGAGAGGATTGTTTTACTCCCTATTACCAAGCAAGCAATGCTCACCAGTCTCGGAAACTTCCCCATACTTCTTGGCTGGCAACGTCCCTATCTGTCGTCCGCCCAAGCTTTCAGTGCTTCAGCTAGAAATGCACAACAAGCTTTTATACACCTCAGGACCACACCTCTAACTGCATTGCTAGGATTCCTCCCTTCGAGTTGGGTAACCAATACTGCTGGCAGTTACAGAGCTGATTCGCAATGCCAGGTGATCTCCACCCTGCATAATCGCTCACATGATGCAGTGCACACGCACCATTTGAATGGGAATGCCCATCCACTATGCAGGGGCTCCGCCCTCGTAGCCCCTAGAAGTTGGCTCCTATGAGGCAGCCTGTTCTGTAGGCTTATGTTCTAAAAGATGCAGCGAAAACGAAGAGCGGATATAGAGAAAGAAACAGGAAAATCTACCCAGACACATTAGATTTGCTGCTATGGAAATATTTCAGGGGGAGCTCAATGGAGCTGTTCTTTCAGCAGTACTGATGGAAAGGGCCCCTGCTTTCCATCTCTCCCATTAGGACTGTGCTGTTTGGTTTTGTCCCCCCAGATCTGGAGAGACAGGTGGGTGTGTACAGCCATTTAGTAAGGAGCCTGAGGAACCTATCAGTCTTTGTGGGCTCTCATGCTACTGACATTTCCGTAGGATTGTGGAGTTGGAAGGGACTCCAAGGCTCATCTGGTCCAACCCCTGCATTGCAGGAGTCACAGCTAAAAAAATCCCTGACAGATGGCCATCTAACCTCTGTATAGAAACTTCCAATGAAGGAGAATCCATCACCTTTTACGGGAGTCCATTCCACTGTCACTCAGCTCTACACCGTGTTGCCAGGTCGCATGACTGAGCTGAATGGGCTGAAGATCGAACCTAAATCCCCCCACCTCTGTAAATTTCTTTTTGGAAATTGACAGTGGCTTTGGCTCAGCCAGCTGAGCAAGTTACGTACATCGGCATATTGTTGGCTGAGCTAGGGTTGGGGGCTTAGCACCAGTGGAGATTCGCAGCACCTTAAATTCCTGGTCACAGTATTAGCCCCCCCACCCCCAACCTATTATTTATACTATACCATCAATGGCCAGAGCCGATGACAGGCAGAATGACAGAATCGTAGAGTTAGAAGAAATCCCATGGGTTATCTATTCCAATCCTGTGCAATGCAGGAATCTTAGCTGAAGCATCCAAGACAGATGGCCACCCAACTTCTGCTTAAAAACCTCCAACAAGTTCTACGAATTCTGACTTTGTCCTCCTCCTCCTCCTCCTCCTACCTGATGTGTCCTATAAGGAGCAACAGCTCCCAAGGAGGCACTGACAGCCATGGTAACTCTCCGGACTGAATATGCAACAACAATACTCTTTATTTCAGTCCAACGACCCACAAACACATTTTCTTTTCTTTTTAGAAATATTTTTTATTAGGGATTTAAAAATAACAATTTAACAAAAATACATCACCCACATTTCCCCCCTCCCCCCCTAAAAAAAAGAAAAACCTGCCTTCACACCCCCACCCCCAGACTTCCCTCAGCTCCTCTCTCTGGTTTCTCAGCACATGTTATTCTCTGCAAGTTGTAAAATTGTAAAGATCCTCAATTTATCTATCTGTATGTTGCCAATAAAGAATTTGGGAGTGTTTATTCAAAACCTGCCAAGGAGTCCAGTTCATTTTGTTTTTCTTTAAATACTTCGTAAAAGGTTCCCATTCTTCTTTAAAGTCACAGTTATCCTTGTCACGTAGTCTATGTGTCAATTCCGCCAATTCCGCATAGTCCATCAATTTCTCTTGCCACAGTTCTTTAGTGGGGATTTCCTCATTCTTCCATCCTTGTGCTATTAAGACTCTTGCTGCCGTTGTCGCATACATGAAAATGCTTTTTAACTTCCTTGGCAGGTCTACAAAAACATTTTCAAAGGCAAAGATACAGAGATACAGGGCAAGGGTTCCAAGGCGGATCACTGTGTTTTAACCAGAGCATGTATGGTTTCTATTTTTTATTATAAGCAAGAGGGCAGACAGCTGGAGGCTGCTGAGTGCAGACTGAGGTTGGTGGGGCATAGCCCCATTTGCCCTTAAGGAGCAGCCTCCACTGTATGTGATCATTCCAAAAATATATATCATCTATTGAGCATTAAGCCCTTTTGTGATTGTGTATTTGGACCCAGGGCCATAAGTCTTGGGAGGCCAGGCTGCTTGTTTATTTTGCTGCTCTGCTGACAGTCCTACTTCATTCTGGCCCCAACAGGATTTGACCACTGGACTGTTTGCTTTCTTGGTTGTCCAAGGCTGGATTCCCCCTTTGCCTCCCCTTGCAGATCTGAATAATCTTTTCTCTACAAGGATGTATCTCTCTGTTTCCCTTAGTTTCTCATAGAAACCCCTGTTTCTATTTTGAGCCTGAGAATGAGGAAATGGATTGGAAGCCGTGAAAGAAGATACACTCTATGTTGTTGTGAAATCCTCCTGCATAACCTTGACACTACAGTAAGGATGAACCTAAGCACTAAATAGCATTAAAATCGCACCATGAACCACGAGAACCTAAGGAGAGCCTTCCTGAACCAGTGGTTGAACTGGTCCAGCATCCTATTCTCACAGTGGCCAACCAGATATCTGTTTCAAGAAGCTCCCCCAAAAGGTCCTGGGCGCAACAGAAACTCTCATCACTTGTGATTCCTAGCAACTGTTTTTCAGACAATGACGGCAGAATGGAGACATAGTGGCTAGTAGCCGTGTGGTACAGTGGTACCTCGGGTTAAGAACTTAATTCATTCTGGAGGTCTGTTCTTAACCTGAAACTGTACTTAACTCGAAGCACCACTTTAGCTAATGGGGCCTCCTCCTGCTGCTGCAGCGCCGCCACAGCGTGATTTCTGTTCTCATCCTGAAGCAAAGTTCTTACACAAGGTACTATTTCTGGGTTAGCGGAGTCTGTAACCTGAAGCGTCTGTAACCTGAAGCATCTGTAACCCGAGGTACCACTGTACTTGTGACCCTTTAGATGTTGCTAGACTACAGCTTGCATGATCCCTCACCACTGGTTGTACTGGGGCTGATGAGTACTGGAGACAAACAACATCCAGAGAGTCACAGGTTTCCCAATGAAAATGTAACAGATCATGAGGCAGGGCCCAACCAATGACACGTCACCCAACATTTCTTCAAAGAAAATAGTGATGTCCTACTCCTTAATAATTTATTATTATTATTATTATTATTATTATTATTATTATTATTATTATTATTATTATTATATTCTAGCCACTCTAGGGAGCTTCCAACAAACATAAAAACATAATAAAATATCAAACATTAAAAAACCTACAGGGCTGTCTTCTGATGTCTTCTAAAGGTTAATTATCTCCTTGGCTGGGGGGGGGGGGTCACATAACTCTATAGCTTCCGATGAAAATAGGGACATTCTACTATACCCGCCAATATTTCTCTGATGAAAATAGGGACATCCTAAGGAAAAGCAGGACATCCTGGCATCAAATCAGAAACTGGGACTGCTTCTGTAAATCTGGGACTGTCCCTGGAAAATAGGGGCACTTGGAGGGTCTGCAATGATGCTCCCCCTTTCTGAAAGAATTCATTCTGAAGCTGTTTGTTCTTGTTCTGTGGTCCATTTAAGCCCCGCCCCTCCATTCCTGAAGCCACACCTCCCCTCTCCTAATCCTTAATGAGGCTCTAGGTGTGCCCCCTCCCCACCCATGCAAGGCACACAATTGGAGAATAATGAATCAGAGCACAATAAGCAAAACAGACTATGACACCTCTGCCAGTTGGACCAATTGGAGGCTGGGTGATGCTCAGGCTGGGAGGGGCAAAGCTTGGGGGAAGGAAGATCAGGATGCACACCGGACTTCTGGACAGAGGTGGGGTTATGGAGATGTGGATTAGCCTTGTGGGTTGATAGGAATAACTGGGATGGGAGGCACATTGCAGGCGCTGTGGGGAGGGCCATGGAGCCAGTAGTTGTGTCTCAATCTGGAAAGACTCAAAGGCTTCACGTGCTGAATCTGAAGCCATGGCCTTCAGGACCCTCTCTAGAAACTTAATGGGGAGCCCAAGATCTGTTGAAGTGTTAACGTTGTGAGTCCCTCCATCCTAAGCTCAGGCTGTATATATATGTAAATAAAACCATACATGCCCTAAAGCAGGGGTCAGCAAACATTTTCAGCAGGGGGGCGGTCCACTGTCCCTCAGACCATGTTGTGGGCTGGACTATATTTTTTAAAAAGAAAATGAACGGATTTCTATGTCCCACAAATAACCCAGAGATGCATTTTAAATAAAAACACACATCCTGCTCATGTAAAAACATCAGGCAGGCCCCACAAATAACCCAGAGATGCATTTTAAATAAAAGGACACATTCTACTCAAGTAAAAACACACTGATTCCTGGACCGTCCGCGGGCCGGATTTAGAAGGCGATCGGGCCAGATCCAGCCCCTGGACCTTAGTTTGCCTACCCATGCTCTAAAGAATCCACAGTCTTCATGGACTTTCATTCCAAGGAAACCAAAACCTGAAAACAGACCTCTGGCACCCTTGGAGCACCTTTCTCCTTGGAGACTGGGGGACATGCAACCCATAACTAAAATATGTAACAAAACTAACACAACACACACGAATTAAAACAGGGGACTCATGTCAATAGATTGGGGCTGATCAATGTGTGAAGCAAAATGCTAGATGAGTCTTTGCAGGGATCTTCTAATATTCTGAGGAACTTTAGAAGAGCTCACCGGATCAAGCCAATGGCATCCTGTTCTTAACCGAGGTGAACCAAATCACCATGGGAAACCTGAGCACAGCAGTGCTCCCTGTTCCTATCGTTTCCAGCAACTGACATTCAGAGGCATTACTGCATTCAACCATGGAAGCAGAGAGTAGTCACCATGACCAGTAGTCATCAATGGCCTTTTTCTGATAAACTTGCGTCTTTGCCTACATCTTGCACTTGACTGGGAGTCTTCGATTCAGATTTCTTGCCAATGACCTCTTCTCATCTTTATTCTGTGTCTTCCCTCCCCCCCACCAGCAGGAATGACTTGCAATACAGCTTTGCTATCTGGGAGCAAGTAGGAGTGCAATGATGAATTCACCTTGGGACAGAGATGATGATACCATTGGAGAGGAAGACAAGCCTTTGAATCAGTACATACGAGAGGGTAGGTCCCCCGATATCTGAGCCCACCATGGCTGGGCAAGATTTTTTTACCATCTATTTCATGTTCACTCAGAAGCAAGCCTTGTTGTGTTCAGTGGGGTTTATTTCCTAGTACAGTGGTACCTTGGGTTAAGAACTTAATTCGTTCTGGAGCTCCGTTCTTAACCTGAAACTGTTCTCAACCCAAGGTACCACTTTAGCTAATGGAGCCTCCCGCTGCTGCTGCGGCGCCGCGGGACGATTTCTGTTGTCATCCTGAAGCAAAGTTCTTAATCTGAGGTACTATTTCTGGGTCTGTAACCTGAAGCATCTGTAACCTGAGGTACCACTGTAGTTGTGTTTTAAGGAATGCAGCCCATAGCAATGGGTACTTTCATTTTCTTCATTTTCTTTTCTCAAAATATTTTTATTGATACTTGTCTGAAGATATACAAAAATTCATATCCATTGCATAGTATACTTTTATAATACACTGAAATATTTCATCTAAAAGAGAACAGAGGTGGGAAGAATATTTTAAAAAGTGTGGGGGAGGGAGAAATAAAGGTAGAAAGAAAAAACGTTGGAAGGGAAAAGAATAGGGAGAATAGAGAAAAATAAAAAGACATTCAGTTCTTTGTCCTGCAGCTACATATAGTATTCACACATTAACACCCGACCATTCTATCTTCTATAAACTGGTATTTTTTTCAATCTTCAAATGCAGATATTACAAGTTCATTTTCTCTTTCACGCAAAAAAGTCCATAAGAAGTTTCCAGTCCTGCATAAATGTCAATAATGATTTTTCTTTAATTAAAAACATTGTGGAAACTTTTTAATGGGACGGTAACATCCATTCCATTTTTGGACCACATTACTTAATGCAGAGGTAAGAAGAAAATCAGCTTGGTGCACGTGTTAATGTGAAGCAATCACATTTGCAGCTTCCTGAAACAGTATGTAAAGCAAGGAACAGCTTTCCTTTCATGTTTGCACTTCTCCAAATGTTGGGATTTTTCTGCCAGCAAAAGGGGGGGAAGCATTTAATATATGTATATTATAGCAAAGTGTGCATAGCAAATCATGCATAAGTATTAATAACCAGTGCTTTTCCCCCCTAAAAAAATGTTTTGGGGTACTCTCATTTTGACTCAAGAAAACCACCATTTTATAGTTCAAATTGGGAAAAATAAATGGACAAAAGTATGAAGCTACTACATAAGTAAATGGACAAAAGTATGAAGCTACTACATACAAAATGTTTAGGGATATGCGTGCCTTTGCTTTCCCCCAGGAAGGAAGCACTGTTAATAACATACCAAAAAATGCATTCTGTTTGGGAGAAATTATTTGCAAAAGTTGGGCAGCCCCCACTGGTCGCACCACTAATAAGGCTTCACTTCTGATGGCTGTCTGCTCTGTCTCATCGCACACATTCCCTCTCTTCCTATAGGGCTGAATCACCTTCGCCAGGAACAGCTCCTCTGCGACACAACCATCGTGGCCAAAGGCGAACGGTTTCCCTGTCACAGGTATTTATTTATACATTTTGGGGTTACTATTTGTCATGCAGGCAAAGGGCCTGCTCTGGGTTTAGAAGGGCCCTGGGCAAGACACTCTCCATGTGGTTCCCTCTGCATGTGACTGGATCTCATCACCACCTGCTCCTCTTCCTTGTAATTACAGTGGTACCTCGGTTTACGAACAGGCCTGTTTACGAACTATTTTGTTTATGAACTCTACAAAACTGGAAGTGGTGTCCTGGTTTGTGAACTTCACCTCGGTATGGAAGCCAAATGATGGAAGGGTACTGGTGGCGGGAGGCCTCATTAGGGAAAGCGTGCCTCGGTTTAAAAACGGATTTGGTTTAAGAACGGACTTCAGGAACGGATTAAGTTCGTAAACCGAGGTACCATTGTACCACCACATGCATGCTTACTTGGACTCCAAATCAATTCAGTCTAGCCAGCATGCCTCATGGTCAGGCATGATAGGAGTTGTAGTTGTAGCAACATTGGAAGGTCCTTGGGACTTGACATCCCTGGTTTAGGGCAACTCACACAGAATGCCCTGTTGACATTCTTTGCTATATAGCTCTTTCCAGCATAATCCTGGAAATTCTTGTGCTAAGCTTCCTAGATCTACTCGCATTGGGTCATTGGGTCACTCTCTACCATGGTTGAAACAGCATCCATGAACTCATGAGGTATGGGGTGGTTAGGGTGCTGGGCTCCTGTTCCCATCAGCCATAATCACTATGAGGTTTTTCCTACAACCAAGTGGGCATATACGTTTTATGAAATATCAAACAAAATAAATTATGGGACCTGTAGTCCACCAACATCTGGAGGTTCTTAGGCCTCCCCATCCCCAGTTTAGGGGAACTCCTATAGAATCAAACAACAGTCAGAAGTGGGGTCATCGTTCTTTTTTTTTCAGGCTACAAGAGGCTGCTATAATTAGAAACAAAATATGGGAGCTGGTAGACACAGGAACATTAGAAACTGCCTTATGCTAAGTCAGACCTTTGGTCTATCTAGATCAGGGTTGCCTACACTGTGAGTCAATGCTTTTAAACTCACTCATAAATGGTTTGGAGTTAGGGCTGAGCAGTGAGGTAGCCCAAGTCTGCTGACAGAGATTCCACATGGTTCAAGGTAGCTAAGGAATGCTGAATTAGAGATTGATACCCTGACCTCCAAATGTTGACACATCCCTCCCTTCCTGTCGTTTAGGATGCTCCTTGCTGCCATCAACCCCTACTTCCGAGCCATGTTCTCCAACTCCTTCCGGGAGTCAATGGATGGAGAGGTTCTGCTGCGAGACATGGAGCCCTCCATTGTCCAAGCTGTGGTGAACTATTTCTACACGGAGGAGATTGTGATCGTGCCGGAGATGGCCCAAGACCTGTTTGTAGCAGCCAGCAGGCTTCAAATCCTTCCACTGCTCGAGAGTTGCTCCAGGTAATCCCTAAATAATGCTGCGTCTTTGAACATTGGAATCCTCTTTACTGCCTTATACCAAGTTAGACCATTGTTCCATCTATCTCAGTATTGTCTCCACTGGCTGGCAGCAGCTCTTGAGCGTTTTCAGAGTGAGGTTTCTTCTGCCCTTATCTGGAGATGCTGGGATCAAACCTTGGACTTGATGCTCTGAGCTATGGTCCATCCCTAAATATGAAGCAAGATTCTAGTCCTCCCATTTGTGAACAAAGGGCCGGCTTAATCAGGAAGCAGCTTTACAGTGAGTCAAATCAGTGACTGTCATCAGTGACTGTCTAGCTTTGTACTGTGAACAGTGGGTGGCAGTGATTGCTCTCCTGGGTTTCAGGCAGCAGTCTCTCCCAGACCTACCTGAAGATGCTGGGGATTGAATCTGGGATCTTTCACTTGCAAAACAAATCCTCCAGCCCTGGGCAATGGCCCCTTAGTGGGAAATGCCCATGTTGTTTTGTATCGCTTGTCCAGGGAGTGACCTGTGCAACTCACTCCGTTTGTTCTCAGGTAGGGAATTTATTAAGTAAAAAGGCAACCAATGTTCAAGCAAAATGATACCCATCTTCATTGATTCTACTGCAATAAAGGACGGTTCCATAAAGGGATGGGAACTGTAATGAACACAGGGTCTTTTCAGCTTTCATGCCACCTCACAATCACCCAATTAATTAGACAAGGCACATCACATTTGCCGTACAATTATTGCCATGTTGTCCATTACATGTCAGCAAGGCAGTGACGGGTGGCAGGATGCGGGTGGCGCTGTGGGTTAAACCACAGAACCTAGGGCTTGCTGATCAGAAGGTCAGTGGTTCAAATCCCCGCGACGGGGTGAGCTCCCGTTGCTCGGTCCCTGCTCCTGCCAACCTAGCAGTTCGAAAGCACATCAAGTGCAAGTAGATAAATAGATACCATTCCAGCAGGAAGGTAAACGGTGTTTCCGTGCGCTGCTCTGGTTCACTAGAAGTGGCTTAGTCATGCTGGCCACATGACTGTACGCCGGCTCCCTCGGCCAGTAAAGCGAGATGAGTGCCGCAACCCCAGAGTCGTCTGCAACTGGACCTAATGGTCTGGGGTCCCTTTACCTTTACCTAAGCCAGTGACATGACATCTTTATGAATCGGCCAAGTTAACGGCACAGGTTGGTCAGTAGTACAAGCCGATCAGAACAGTAATCAGGAGCAGATTGCACGGAAAGTGTATCTCCATCTTCTCTGCCTGTAATTGATGTGAAAGGAGGACCCCTTTGTAATAAGGCCTTTCTGCCTCTTGTGTAACTACAGACAACCCCTGATTTGCGTGGTAGTTGCATTCCCGGTCATTGCGTGTGATGGTGGAGCATGCATAAGCCCACTCCTCCCTGTTATGCCCTTGCCCCACCTCCTTCTGCCTCCTGTTCCACCCTCTTTTCTGGCTGCTTCCGGGTTGCCGCAATACACACTTGCATGGCCGTGCGTCAATTGGACTCACATAAATTGGTTGTTGCCTGTATGTTCAAGCTATTGCAGATTCTGGGGAAGTGGAATATTAGGATACAAAGACATTCCCTTCTCAAATCAAGTGCACTTCCACCACATGCTTAAGACATAGGGTACATTTCTCTCAGTTTCTTGATTTTCCAACCATCAGTTTGCCCCATTTCCGTATCAAAATTTCTTTTTATAAGCTTGCGGGAAAATTGGCAGACCTTTTTTTAGTGCCTTTCTCCTAGGTATATGCATTTTGGTACGCAATTCTGTAAGCATTTTTTCCCTTTTCTTTTGCAAGCAATAATGTAGATGTTCCCCTTTTTTCTGGAGAACTGCTTCACACAATTGTTGAAAAATGGCTATGTTTTCACATTGCCTTTAGATTCAAGAAGTGTAGATTAGGTAGATTGACTTTAAAGCGTGAACCAAAGTAATTTCTCCCCCATGAGTCAGGAGTGCCATCTGCAGGGCTCATGCACAATTCCAGATAAGATGTAGTGTGCCAAAGAGTTGCATTCATATTATTCAGCCTGAACACTTGGATTTTGCTATTATATTCAACCCCTACTACTCTGTGCCTGTAATCAGAATATTTAAAGCTGCTGCTACAATGATTTTTTTTTAAAAGTCATCTACAAACATTTTCCAATCCTGCTGAGAAACAGTCTCATCTTGATCTCTAATTTTACTAGTTAGATTTGCTAATTCAGCATATTCCATCAGTTGGGTCTCCTAACAACTCTCAGCACCCTTAACAAACTGCACTTCCTAGGTTCTTTTTGGAGAAACTGTTTAAATTCTCCCGATGCTGCTTTAAATAATATTGTGCAGATGTGGCCATATGCATCTTGTCTAGCTCATCTTCAGCAGCAGTGTGTCCTTTTTTAGCTGTGGTCTAAACCACTGAGCCTCTTGGGCTTGCCGGCCAGAAGGTTGGTGGTTTGAATCTCCACGACGGAGTGAGCTCCCATTGCTCTGTCCCAGCTCCTGTCAACCTACCAGTTTGAAAGCATACCAGTGCAAGTAGATAAATAGGTACCACTGTGGCAGGAAGGTAAATGGCGTTTCCGTATGCTCTGGTTTCTGTCATGGTGTCCTGTTGTGCCAGAAGCGGTTTAGTCATGCTGGTCACATGACCCGGAAGGCTGTCTGTGGATAAATGCTGGCTCCCTCAGCTTGAAAGTGAGATGAACCCCATAGTCACCTTTGACTGGACTTAACCATCCAGGGATCCTCTAACTTTTTACCTTCCCATCTGTCCGCCCCAGATACCTCTTGGAACACATCTCCCCAGAGAACTGCCTTTCGCTCTACCAACTGGGCTTCGCACACAGCGACCCTGAGCTCCTCCAAAAAGCCAAGGCCCTGGTCAACCTGCACTTCAAGCGCCTCTCCATCGAGGACAAGACCTTCACCGACTTGAACCCCAGTACCCTCATTAGCATCCTCTCTTTGGACAGTCTGGTGGTCTCTTCTGAACTCACCGTCTACCGGGCCGTGTGGCGCTGGGTGACGGCCAAGAGCGAGAGCAAGAGCGACAGCGACAGCTGCCTGCCGTTCCTGGGGCAGCTCCTGACGCATGTGCGCCTCCCGCTCTTGACCCAGGAGGAGCTCAGGGTGGTCCAGTCGGAGCTGATGTGCCACAGGGACGTCCGCCTGCGGTGGAAGCGCTTCAACCGCCAGGAGAGGCTGCAGCACAGCGGAGGCCTGCGAAGAGGGATGTACTCCACCTGCATCATCTGCGTGGACCTCTTCAACAAGGCAGGCCCAGAACTGAAGACCAAGGACTTCCAGGTCGGCTGCTTCGACCCGCAGGCTGAAATGTGGGAAAAAATGCCCCTGTTGAAATGCCTGTATTGCGCCCGCTGTGTGGCCGTCGGGGACAAGCTGTACGTCACCGGAGGGGTCCACACGGATGGCTCTTATTCGGACACGATGCACGAGTACAGCCCCTTAAGGGGTCGCTGGACTCAGCTCCCTTCCATGTCTGTGGCCAGGGCCTCCCACGGCTTCCTCGCCTGCAACCAGCAGCTGTTCGCCATAGGTGGCTGGTGCAGGTACCAGGACTACCTCTACACAGCGGAGTGCTTCGACTTGGAGAGAAAGTTCTGGGCCCCGATTAAAAGGATGCCTTTTGCGCTCAGCCACTTTGCCTCGGCGGCACTCAGGAACAAGCTCTATCTGGTCGGCGGCGTCACAAACACCGTCGCCTCATGGTACGCTTCCCGGAAGGTCCTGATCTATGAAGTAAGCTTTGACACGTGGACTCAAGTGTACCTGGACAACGAGTGCTACTGGTCTGGCGCTGTGGCCATGAACAACGGGATCTATGTGATCGGGGGCTACGTCCGGAGCCAGATGAGGCATAACCAGCACTGGTCGGAAAGAGGGAACCTGCGCTGCACCCGGAAGTGCTTCTTTCTGGGGGAAGATGGCCAATTGGACAGTAGAGTCACTATCCCCAGGCTGCCCATAAAGCTGGCGGGGGCCGGTGTGGTGCGATGGAAGCACCGCATTTACGTGCTGGGTGGGGAGAACAAAGAGGAATATTATAACACTGTTTACTACTGGGAACTCGGAGCCCCTAAGTGGGTCCAGTGCCAGGAGAGGCTGCCATTCACCAGCTGGGGACTCAGCGGCTTTGGCTGCACCACCATGAAGGTCCCCAAAAAGCCCATCCTAGAGCTTTTCCGAAAGACGTCGGTTGCACTGACAGCCATAGAGGTGGTGAGGCTCACAGACAGCTTGCAAAGTGGTTCCTGCAGCAATAATCTGCCTGAGAAACGTGAAGGCACTTAACTCCCGAGAGGTGTAGAACAGAAGGACCAGTCATTACCCACTTACTTGTGTTCAGTTTTTTATTTGTAATTTGTATGATTTTCCATCTAAGTGGTGTAAGAGAGGGCCGGGGAACCTCAAACCCAGGGGTAGGGTTGCCACCTTTGCTCGGGCAAAATACAGGATAGGATAGCGGGCTGGTTGTGGGCTGGGTGGGGTGGCAATTGTCCCTGCCCCCTGGTGCTGAAATGACTTTAAAGCAATCAGTTGCATTCTATTGCAGCCAACCCTGATGCCACTCTGGAATTTGTCACACGCAGACACACATGCTCATGAATTTGCAAACCTGCCTCTGTTTTGCTACCCAGAGCTTTCAAACACATCCAGTACTGTACGTTCAGGCCAGGACAAAAATAAATAAATAGTCAGGCATATTCTGATGAGGAAACAGGCTTTGTTCCACATGTTATGCTTCTGGAAAGAAAAACATTGGGAGTGGAGGGCAAGCCTTATGGGGAGCTACTTCTCCCTCACCCTGCTCTCTCAAATATCCTGTAGATAACTATGTTAATAACTGGGGCTTCTGAGCTACACTGACACAAAACCGCTTGTTTTTAGAATCTCGGAACCTGTTTCTCTCTGAGGAACGCAGTGGTGTAGCATGGGTTGCCAGAGCCCAGGGCTACTTAAAGGGAATGGAAGGGATGGAACTGGGTGGAGTATGCATGTGTATTCAACTGCTTAACAGCACCTGCGTTATCCAGGAGATTGCAGCCACAGAAATAAGAAGAGTCATTCCGTTGTCTGGAGAGGTCATTTCCTGGTTTACATGGAGAAGCACGGAGCCCAGTGATGGATGCATGCAGCTGTATCGAGATAGCACCAAGTGTTGAAATTTTGCGCCTGTAACAATTTTGCACCCGGGGCAACTGCCCCTATGCCCACCCCCATGCTGCACCACTGGAGGGATGCAGCCCGACACTCCCAGGCTGCAGCTCTTTGGATAGGCACCTTAACCCATGCCAAAGGTGTAGGGGACTGGAAGAGACAACATGAAAGCCTTGCCCTCGTTTGCTCCTCCTTGGAGGTGGGATAAGGAGAGGGGGTGAGGAGGAAAAAAGGAAAGGAAAGAAACAAGAGGCAGGCAGGCAGGGAGGGAGAGAAAATGTGTGCACACAGAAATAGGGGAAATACAGGACAAACTGTCCTGTATTGAATCAATACCTAGCATAGAATTTTACAAGGGACAATCTGGTATTATACAGGATGGGTGGCAACCCTACTAAGAGGCCATGTGTACCCCTCTAGGCCTCTAGAGCCAGTGTGGTGTAGTGGTTAAGAGCGGTAGTCTCATAATCTGGGGAACCGGGTTCGCGTCTCCGCTCCTCCACATGCAGCTGCTGGGTGACCTTGGGCCAGTCACACTTCTCTGAAGTCTCTCAGCCCCACTCACCTCACAGAGTGTTTGTTGTGGGGGAGGAAGGGAAAGGAGAATGTTAGCCGCTTTGAGACTCCTTCGGGTAGTGATAAAGCGGGATAACAAATCCTCCTCCTCCTCCTTCTTTGCCTGGCGCTTGTGACTCTCTTCAGACCACAACCCCTCTCCAGCTACACAAGCTTTCCCTAGGCCACTCCCCTCACCAGTCCTGCTTCACACCCTCCTTGAATGTTTTTCCTAGTAGGAATGTGTCTTAGAACTCATGGTGATGCTGTTCTCATTATCAGGATAGTGAGGGCTGTGTGAGTGTATATAGAAGCCAGCCTACTGTGCAAAGGTATAATTCACTGCCATTGCTCTGCCCACTTTTTCCTATGGCCCTGCCAACTTCTGGCATGTGGCCCCCAGAATGTGGCCTGAAAGGGAATGGGTCCCTCAGGCTGAAAAAATGTCTCCCACCCTACCTATCAGGTATGATTCCAAGAGAGATGAGCAGGAATGCTTGGTCTGGACATAACAGAATCCTGGCAAAATGGAAACAACATGGTTATCTCTGGGAAGGATGGAGAAGGGCTTCCTGGAGATGAGGGTCTCTCTTTACATCCAATAGGGCATTTCTAGTGATTGTAATCCCCAAAAGGGTAGACTCCTTCACAGAATTGTTGTAAATGACAATTCAGTACTGGGGTTGTATGATCCACTCTCCTGACCAAAATGCCCAGGTGATCTGGAGCTGGAGAAGGAGATCAAGGGAGCATCCAAAAGAGGATTTATACTGTAGTAATAGTTTATTTTAATTATTCTCGCTTAGACTGAGTGTGTGTGTGTGTCACAACAAAGAGGCAAGCTGTTTAAATGTCCTAGAATTTGGGTGAGCAGCAAAGTAGCCAGGTTTGCTCCAAACTCCTCCAAACTCGGTGAATGGGCAAGTAAAATGGCAGGTGCGATTCAAAGAAACAGGTGTAAAGTGATGGACATGTGTGGGTGTTCTGATCTCTCACACTCATGGGGTCTGAACTGGAGCTGACTAACCAGGAACAAGGTTGTAACAGATAGGTCAACAAAGATATCAACTGCAGCAGCTGTGGGGGAAAAAAGGTAAATTTCACACAAGGGATCATGAGGACAAGGACTGGAAATAAAACTGTTGTCAGGGACAGGGTAGAGGAGGAGGAATGGTGGAGGCTGCCTCCTCATCCTGACACTTCCAGGGAAGAAGAAGAGGAAGACAGTATAGATTTACAACAGTGGTTTGTGGTAAGTAACAACCCAGAGGCAGATGAGGGGGAAAGTTGGGAAAAAATACCACATGGAGTCTAGTCTGGACTACGGGAAAGGGGCTGATTTGTTGAAAAGGGTCAAAAACACTACCAAGCTGGAGTTCCCACGAGTGAAAGGAAAATATGAAGAAGAGCTGCGGAAGGGACATGGAAGAGATTTGAAGGCCTCGGATATAAGATTAATGTGCCAGACTAATGGGATAAAAAGGACTGACAATCCCGGGACCGGGGGGAGGGGACGCTGGAAGAAGATTGGATTGTTTTTATTTCTTTTTTCTATCATTAGGGATGTTTTATAAAATTGATGAACTTTGGAAAAATGCTGAAATGAAATTACTTGGTGTCAGGGAACTGACATCGGAGCTAGAGGCGGAGGGAAGGCTCTCAAATGGTGCTGGAGAAGGGCCCAGCAGGGAGAGAGGCAGCTCCACAGATGGGGAAGCAAATCAGCGCAACACCAGGGATATAGAGGGGCTGATGGGGGAATCGGCGAGAGGGCTCCAGGACTCTTCACCGGACACCAGCGGGGAGAGCACGGGTCCTCCGCTACCCACGCCCACCCTGCGCAGAAGACTTCCGCGCAGAGAGAGTAAGTGGAGACTGGGTGTCAAACAACTTTTATGTTGGAAAAGATTTAAGAAACACCCACTGACGGATTCTGCTAGCGACTGAGGCAGCCACGAAGTGAAGGGCTGTCCAGACTGAAAGGTTTAGCAAGGCAACAAAGCCTGGAGAGGCGGCAACTTACACACGAGCATCCCATACACATTACACTTGGCTCTTGTAAAAATGTTTAAAGAATTAGGTAAAAAGGTAATGCTTATGAGAAGTTGGTAAAAATAAGATTTAAGTCCTAAGTTTTAAGGTTTTTTATAAGATAAGATGAAAATAGAGTAAGGTAATGTAATGACAGAATATTATGAATTATGGAAAGGATTTGCTGTGATAATTATTAATTAAGATACAAGAGATGGGAGGAGGAAGAGGTCATGGAAAGAAGGTAATGGAGAATTTGAAAATGATGGTTTTATTTTTTCTTTTTCTTTTTCTGTTTTTGTCTTTTTTCTTTGTAATTTTTTAAAAAAATCTTTTTTTTCAATAAATATCATTTTAAAAAAATGAAATAAAAAAAGGACTGTAAGAAAAGTTTCCTTGTCTTTATGCTTTCCTGGGCAACCAGCCGGGAGCCACTGACAGCATCCTGACAGCTGTCAATGTCATAACACTGCTACACGAATCTATGGTGCAAACACACTAGGAATACGGTGCACACTTCTGATCACCTCACCTTAAAAAGAATATTGGAGAGCTGGATAACGCGCACCTGACCATAACACGCACATCGTTTTTAGAGGAGGAAAACAAGGGAAAAAATATTCTGAATGAAACAGTGGACGTATCATTTTTGTGCTTCATGCTGTGGCCACAGACATGTGATCTGATGGTGAATTTGGGGTGACCCAATGCAAAAATCCTGAGAATCCCTGTGGATCCATGCTTTGTAACCATGTTTTTGCACCATTGCAGCCCCAGGCAACAGTGGGTGCGTGATTTTGGGGGCCAGGCTGTAGCCATGGACATGCTATGTGCTCTGATGGTGAATTTGGGGTGACCCAATGCAAAGATCCTGAGGATCCATGTGGATCCATGCTTTGTAACCACATTTTAAGTGGGGAGGGAAGGAAAAACACAGAAGGCTAAGAATGCAGGAGAGGGCTATAACGTGAGGAAAGGAAGGCAAAAGTTTCCACCCACCCAAGCCAGCCAGCGCTCTCTCTCTCTCCCTCCCTCCCACCTGCATGTTTTCCGGCTGCCTGATATAAATATATTTTAATTGCAGCAAAACCTAAGCTTTGCCATCCCTTAAGAGGTACAGACACTGTAATCTTCCAGATCGCATGAATTTACAGGCAAAACACTGTTTAAGGATTTCATCATTTTAAATGGAAGAAAGCATATTTGAATGCTGTGTGTCCCCAAAAACAAAAAGCAGGAAGTCAAATCAGAATTTTAAGCTGAACCTGTAATCTCTCTTCCCACAAACATTGTTCCCTCCGGAGCATGGAGAGGAATTAGAAAGACGCTCTGCTTTCCCCTCTTCTTGCCTGGAGGGGAGGGGCTTTCCCTGCTCTTTGTTCCGTTTGAGCAAACACAGCAAGGAAACAGAGGAGGGTGGGCAGTAAGACCCTGAGGCAGAATGCAGGAAAGCAGCCACTTCCTCTTTTCAGGTTTCCCTTCTCCCTGAAGCGCGGTTTGATTTTTGCCTGATTTTTCGGCTCCAGGGACCACACATTCGCTCAATAACACGCACAGACATTTCCCCTTCCTTTTTAGGAGAAAAAATCTACGTGTTATAGAGAGAAAAATACGGTAATATTAATTATATTGATAACAATAAGAAGCGTTCTGCTGTTCACAGCATTGCAGACCAAGTCTCGCAGCAAGTCAGTAGGTGACTATCCATAATTTTGCTATAATTTATTTGCATGTGTCTGCCTGGTTTCTGCTAACTCGAAAGTTCATTCAGGACCACCAGGGGGATGGCTATTTGCTTGCTGCAGACACAATGACAAGGGTGGTGACCTGGAAAAGCTGGCGGATATGTGGGATGGGCCTCATCATGGTCACACATCCAAAACTGCTGATGCCCTCACGGGTGGTAGGGATCTCTGTTGTGCACCGGTGCCAGCGGGGTTCTCCAGGCTCCCAGTAGTAAATCATCTTGTAGCGCTGGGTTAAGTCTTCCCCACCCAACACATAGATCCGCTTCCCGCAGGAGACTACCCCTGCGTTGGCAACCCCACGCGGCAGTTTGGGCATACCAATGTTGCCACTAATTTTGCCAGTCTCGTTGACTAAGAAGCACTTGTGAGAGCTGTGACGGTTCTCGGGGATGAGGAGCCCTTCAACCCTGTCCCGCATTTTCTTCTCGATGTATCCCCCGATCACATAGATCCCCCTGTCCCCAGCCACAGCTCCTGCACCAAAGAAACCCGTCGACAGAGGCACCTGAGTCCATGTGTTGGAGCTGGTCTCGTAGATCAGGAAGCCTTTGTGGAACAGCCACTGGCGAGAAACTCCCGTGGCGCCGCCAAGGAGGTACAGCTTGTTCTGGAAGACGCTTGAGGCCGGGTGGCTCAGGGCAAACGGGAGCTTTGCAATCGTAGCCCACGTCCCTGTCGTGAGGTCAAAAGCCTCAGCCGAGTTGAGGAAGCTTTGGAACTGACACCATCCCCCCATGGCGTAGAGCTTCTGGTTGTGGAACAGGAAGCCATGTGCAGACCTGGGAACAGTCATGGGTGCGAGCTGCAGCCACTGGCTTCTGAAAGAGCTGAACTCATAGAGGGCGGTGGAGTAAGAGTTCTTACAGATGCCTCCAGAGACATAGATCTTCTCACCAGCTGTGGCGCAACACGCATGCGTCAAGGACTGCAGGCCGGGAAGCTTCTCCCACAGTTCGGTCTGTGGGTCATAGCAGCCCATGTGGGCCTCTTCACTCTCCAGCTCCTGGTACTCACACATCTGGGTGTCGATGCACAGGATGTGCGGCTTGTACATGCCCTGCCGGAGGCCCTTGATGTAACGAAACCTCTCCTCGCCATCCAGCACCTTCCACTCGAGCCTGAGGTCCTTCCACTTCTCCAAGTCCCTCTGTAGTTCGACTTGCTCCTCCGGACTGAAGAGTGGGAAGCGGACATGGCGCATCAGGTCTCCTAGCAAAGGGCCATGCTTGCTGGATTGCCCTTGCACCCAGAGTCGCACAGCCCGGTAGACCTTGATCTCTGAAGCCACTTCAAGGTTGCTGGAGGATATCAGGGTGATGAGTGTGCTGAGGTCCAGCTGGCGGAAACTCTCATGCTCGCAGACCTGGCTGAATTTTCTGGTGAGGAAGCGTATGACCGCATGGAGGAAGGCAGGACTCTTATGCGTCCTTGCCAAAGAATACATCTCAAAGCAGTTCTGCACAGAGATATTTTTCCCGAGGAACCTGGAAGGCGAAAGAAGGAACAGGAAGGCCTGTGGAGCAGAGGAACCAGCATGACTCCCACCATGAAACCTGGTGGTTAGCCTCAGGACCGCCAAATGGCCACCCAATTGGAAGGCTTTGAAAGAGGATTAGACAAATTCATAAGGCTGCCAATAGCTACCCTCCATGATGGTTCTGTTGTTCTAACTCCCCTGTTGGAGCCAGTATGCCTCTGAATTCCTGCTTCTGGGAATCACAACTGGGAAGAATGCTCTTGAACCCATGTCCTGCTTGTGAGTTTCCTATCTAGACATGTGGATGGCCACTCTGAGATCCGGGTGGACTGGATGATCCAGCAGGAATTTGCTTATGGGAAAATGCATGCTAATATGGCAACCCGCTGTTTCATGATTTTACATTACCGTATTTTTCGTCCCATAAGATGCTCCATCCCATAGGACGCACCTAGTTTTTTGGGGGGAAAATAAAGGAAAAATTTATTTCTGCGGGACCTCCCGCAGGGCTGCCTAGGCTGCGGATGTGTTCCCGAAGTGCCGGACGCTCTGCTTTCAGGGCGCCCGACGCTCTGGAAAACAGGCTGTTATCCGCAGCCTAGACATCCCTGCGGGACCTCCCGCAGGGCTGCCTAGGCTGCGGATGTGTTCCCGAAGCGCCGGGTGCTGTGCTTTCAGCGCGCCCGGCGCTCCGGGAAGCAGGCTGCTATCCGCAGCCTAGACAGCCCTGCAGGAACTCCCGCAGGGCTGCCTAGGCTGTGGATGCCTTCCTGAAGCCTGGAGAGCGAGAGGGGTCGGTGTGCACCGACCCCTCTTGCTCTCCAAGCTTCAGCGAATGCCTGCATTCGCCCCATAGGACGCACCCGGATTTCCCCTTCATTTTTGGAGGGGAAAAAGTGCGTCCTATAGGGCAAAAAATATGGTAGTCCTGAAGATCCTTTGGCCATGTAACAAATACTGGGAAGCTGTGTTGAATGAAGCAATCCCATAGTTGTATCCTTATCCAAGGGCCTTGACAAAGACTCTCTAAATTGCAGCAAAAACTGGTTGGAGACTCCTTTGGATTTCTCTATGGATATAACTCTTATAATCATAAAAAACACCAGAATTTTGTAGACATTTTTAGATTCTCCATTTGTGTCCATATTCAATGTTCCATGAGACAGCGACAACAGATTTCGAAGCTGTCTCTTTGCAGCAGTTCTTCATTATCCCTCACTCCTCATTCCAAATTTAGCTAAAGCAGGTGTGACTAACTTGTGACCTTACTTTATTTTTCAGCCTTGAGTCCCTAAATGTTTTTTGAACTACAACTTCCATCATCCCCAGCCAGGATAGTCAATGGTAGGGATGTTGGGAGCTGTAGTTCTGAAGCTCCAAGGTTGAAGGACCTTGCTTCAAATGATGCTGAACTCCAGTTCCCATCACCCTTGACCATTGATGGGAATGATGGGGTCTGGTGGTCCAGTAGCACTACAGGTTCTCCATTCCTGGGCTAAAAGAATCCTGATAAGATATTATGCACTACAAGCATAAGAAGAGTCCTGCTGGATCAGACCAATGGTCCCTCTAGGCCACCCTCCTGTTTTCACAGTGGGCAACCAGATGTCCATGGGCAGCAGATAAGCAGGACTTGAAGGGAAGAGCACTCTGGCATGCAGAAGTATGCTGCTTCCAATAGTGGAAGTAGAACATAACCATCAGGATTAGTGGCACTGATAGCCTGATCCTCCACTAATTTATCTCTTTTAAAGCCACCCAAGTTGGAATTTGCATGCTCATGGTGTGATGTACATTGCACCTGTCAAATTGTGGAACTGCATGCACAGTCATGGTGTGAGAAGAAAGATGCAGTGACTTACCTACAGCAGAGGTTCTGCAGCGGTATGATCTGTAAGCGGTTGGCCCCAGCAAAGAGGTGCGGCGCTAGCTCAGGGGTGAGTGTTATGTCCTCTGTGTAGATATATTTCAGAATGTTTTCGACGACGAATGGAGACACCTCCTGAAGCAGAACTTCTTTCCCACCAGATTCTTTCCAGGTATTGATGAAAATGTCCCGAAAGTAGGGGCTAATAGCTGCTAGCAGCGCTCTGCAGGGAAGGAAAGAGAGAACTGCAATTGCTGGAGGCCAAGTTCAAACCCTTGGAAGGTTGCTTGCCATGGACTGGCTGGATGCAGAGGACTGGTAGGAGGCACCAACTGGGGAACCTCAAGGGAAGAAGGCTCAGAGCCCGGGGAGTGGTGGTGGAATGATGATGAGTGGTCAGAGGGAGAAGAGGGAGCAGATTGAGAGGGGGAGGTGCTGGGAGCTGAAGAGGGAATGGTTTAGTGAGTGGGAGGAGACTGTGGAAGACAGCAGTCCAGAAGCAGAGGCAGAATTGGAGGCTGGAGAGGAGAAGGGGCCAAGAGGCAGAGATGAGTCAGGCTGGGGATGAAGCCAGGCTGTCTTTCCCTCTTGCTGTGACCATCTCTCCCTCCCCCCCCCCCCGTCTCTCAGAACCCAAAGGGATATGAAGAGGGTGGAGCAAAGACATGCAAGACCTCAAATTGCTTGAGAAGGAACCAGTGGAGGAGGAGACTTAGAGAGCTGTGGGACAGTGGGGACCTTCAGTCCTGGCAAGTGATTTTCCTTGAGGTAATAGCTACCGGGTAGAGTTGTGTTCACTAGGCTTAAACTGCTTGGTTTCTCTGAATCAAGAGTTAACTTCCTGACACCGTGTGACTTATTACTGACCTACTCCTGACTCCCACCCCTTGACATTTCTGAGAATGGAATATGACCTTAAGGTTGAAAAAATGTTCCCTGCCCTCACCTACTTGATCCCCCCCTTTTTTCTTTTTAAAGGCAGATGAACCTGAGATGCTCTTTGTGCAACCTTTACATTCAAACAATGAGTTCTGGGCAGCCTTCATGTTGCTCAGAAAAATCAAGGCCTACCTGTGGCAAGGGAATCTTTGTCCATCAGCTATGAGGGTGGCATCATAGAGCAGCTCTTCCTCATACATCTCTGCTAGACCTGGAGTCAGGGAGAGGGGAAGAAGTCAGGGAGACAACAGCTGGTCATTTGATAAGATGGCCCTAGTTCTTTGGCATAAGAGGTCTTGGGGGTTACCTTGGGTTAAGCCGAGAGGTCTTGGTTTGAAGGTTTCTGGCTGCTCCCTTTTATGACTGGAACTCATGATGAGCAGGTTGAAGGAAGTAGATGAGAGAAGAAGGGGAAGCTGTCATGAGAGAGAGAGAGAGAGATCAGTTATACAGTTGTATAGAATCTTAGAATTGTAGAGTTGTAAGGGACCCCAAAGGTCATCTACTCCAACTTCTTGCAATGCAGGAATCACAACAGAAGAATTCCTGACAGGTGGCCATTCAACTTCTGCTTAAAAACTTCCAATGAAGGGGACTCTGCCACTTCCCAGATAGTCTGTTCTGTAGTGACAAATAGGGATGGATAGATCAGTCCCTTTCCATTCCATGGCATTTCTGCATGATTTCAAAAATAAGTGCACTTAATCTCATTCTGTGAAGATCTTCTTCTTAAAAAAATATATTTCAAAATAATGTTTAAATTCTATGTATTGCAATTTTTGATACACATTTCCTCCCTAAAATGCACAGCTGTTAATTTTCCCACTACAATGCATATTTTCATATGCAATACCCCTAAAAATGTGGGATTCTGTTTTGGGGGGGGGTTACACATCTCCTTATTAAAAAAATACAGGTTTCGATGGATTTTCTTTTTAACTGAACAGCAGTTTGAATGACAGCTGTGTTTAGTTCCATGTACTTGCCTCAGAATGACAAATTTAGCCAGTTTGCCTAAAATGTGTACAGAACAAGAATTTCCTCTATCCCTGATGGCCAGCATTAAAGAGAGTTCAGGATGAAATTAGTTTATAACATGGGGAAAATTTCCCCAAGATTTTTGAGCAAAAATGAGACTTGCTGCAAATGGTGCTAGAGCAGCAAGCAGGCACTATTGACTGAAAGTGATTTCTGGATTCATTTTCAATCTGGATTCCAGCCAAGGCTTCCTGTGCTACATCCCTCACGGGCCCCTCTTCTTCAGGTTATCTGCTTGGCCGCAACATTTCATTCAGTTGTGGTAACATGAATGGCTTGCATGAAGGGAGGAGTGTGTGTTTGTGAAGCTCTGGGTAACTGATTCTACCCCAGGGAAGAGTGACCACAGTGTTAAGGAACTTGTGAAGTTTTCACACAAAGGACATCGCCATCAATGGCAGAAGATGCTGCCCACCTGCATATGCCCCTCTCACCTCACCTCCTCAAGAGGGCCTGCTCTTCAAGTCACTGTTGCGGCCCCATGCCATCTCTGGGGCCTCTTGCTCAAGGTGAGTGCCTGTTGTTGATGAAGGCCTGCCAGGGATACTCTGAAGTGCAGCTATTGTGACATCAACTGTGCATGTTGTCCATTGGGTGCTGAGAGGGAGAGAGAGCACGTATGTCCTATTGGCTGGTGGGCAATCCAGCCTCAAGTAGACACTGGGTCTAGGGCCATGGTGGTTTGTGCCCATTGGAACCTCTAGGGTGGAAGGCAGGGAGCCAACAGCAGGTGGCGCCAGAGCCGATGATAGACAGAGGCAACTAATTCTAGATTTTTCTCCAGCCTCTTCCCTGCTGAGTTCTACAAAGGCAAATGTTAGACCTGGGAAGAGGAGGAAGCCAACAACCAAGGGTCATCTCTGGTTTTAAGTAAAAGGGAGTGCAGGTAAATGAAAGGTGGGCAAACAGGGGAAGAATAATTCTGGAAGGAAGAAGAAGAAGAGTTTGGATTTGATATCCCGCCTTTCACTCCCTTTAAGGAGTCTCAAAGCGGCTAACATTCTCCTTTCCCTTCCTCCCCCACAACAAACACTCTGTGAGGTGAGTGGGGCTGAGAGACTTCAAAGAAGTGTGACTGGCCCAAGGTCACCCAGCAGCTGCATGTGGAGGAGCGGAGACGCGAACCCGGTTCCCCAGATTACGAGACTACCGCTCTTAACCACTACACCACACTGGCTCTCAAGAGTTGTTGGGCATGGGAGTCCACTAACGTTGAGCGAACACCCTGATGGGGAAAAAGCTTCTGCCTTCTCCAGATCTGAGCAACTGGTTATTACATTTCCAGACCACTAGTTTCCTGATAGCCCAGCCTCCACCTTGTCAATCCGTCCATCTGGCTCTGAGGTACTATTAGAAGTTGGGCATGTGTCTCTGCCAGGGTCCTACTCGAGTGTAGGACGAGCACCTGACAGGTACCTCCTACTGTCACCCTAAATGCTTCCCTCCCTCAGCCCATAAAGACTGTTTTTACCCAGAGCCAGAATAACTAATGTAAACATTTTAAGAGTGATTGCAGGAGGTTCGCCACTCCCCACATGAGAATGATATTAGTTCAGCCTTTCCCAACTCGATCCATTAAGTCAGGGACGGTATATTGGGATGTTGCAGGAAATCATTGCTGTTTTGAGGTGCGCAGCAATGTTCCTTTCATGTCTAGAAAGGCTTTGAGGGTTACTTCTGTTCCTATCCTGTTATTCCATAAAATAGTGGTTTCTCACAGATTTTATGTCACCATGTGGGAATCTTAATATTTAAGATAGGCTTCTGCTGAACCCAAACTTAGAATTTGACTGTTTTGGCTGCCTGCCCAGGTGTCTTCCAGTTTGGTGGGTAGCTGATGAGTTATCCCAGAAACTATGTTATACACAAAAGTGTACAAGCCCCGAGAACACCTCTTCTGGTGGAATGTCTATGAAATGCTATCCACCGAGAGTGCTGTGTACCAGCCAAGCTCCACCTTCAGGACTCATGACCATTGCTGATAAGGTTCATAGCAATCTGAGGGATGTAAACTAATTGCAGTGCTTTGTGGTTTTCTTTGGGCTGTGCAATAACATCTTTAGCCTACACCCCATTTGTGTGTTCATTGGGTTCCGAACCACCAAAAAACCTCTGTCCCATTGCAGAATGGGTGGTGAACTTTCAGCCTTCCATATATTGCTGGGCATTTTAAGAGGGGTCATGTACCACGTTCAACTGATGTCAGTCCAACCTTCCCTAACCTGATCTGTTAAATCAGGGATGGGGATCTTGCAGCCCTCCAAATATCATTGGACTTCTGTCAACCACAGCCAGCATGGCTAATGGTCAGGGATAATGAGAGTTAGAGAGTCTGAGAACACCTAGAGAGCTCTAGGTTAGGGAAGGTTGTATTAGTCCACAACCTTCCTTTAAGCTGAATACTTCAAGTGTGTTGCCTACCACCAGCGCTGTGGGTTAAATTTGCTGATCAGAAGGTTGGCGGTTCGAATCCCCATGACAGGGTGAGCTCCCATTGCTCAATCCCTGCTCCTGCCAACCTAGCAGTTTGAAAGCACGTCAAAGTGCAAGTAGATAAATAGGTACCACTCCGGCGGGAAGGTAAACGGCATTTCCATGCGCTGCTCTGGTTTGCCAGAAGCAGCTTAGTCATGCTGGCCACATGACCCGGAAGTTGTACACCGGCTCCCTTGGCCAATAAAGCGAGACGAGCGCCGCAACTCCAGAGTCGGTCACGACTGGACCTAATAGTCAGGGGTCCCTTTACCTTTTACTTTGAGTAGGACTTAGTTGGATACAACTTATTTAAAAGCGCTGCGATACCACTTCTTCGCTGAAGGGTTTTAAACAGAGGTTGGACAGACATCTGTCGGGGATTCTCGAACCGTGATGCAGCGGGTTGGACTAGATGACCCCTTGGGATCCCTTGCAACTCGACAGTTCTATGATTCTATAACAGCACTCTGCCCACCTGCAGCTGCCAGCAACTGGCACCCAGAGGCCTAATTCAGGAGAGATCCTGCACGACTACAGTTGTGGCGGTGCCTAAGAACTCTTTTTGGACACTTTGGGTGTTGCAAAGAAACCTATAAGCTTCCCAAAGATTTTTGTGTGTGTGAAGTTTAGCATTTCTTTGCCTGAGCCGCACAGAAGTTTTACTGGCTCTTTGCCACGCTCCAAATCTCTCCCTGCATTATCGGCCACTGCCCTTTCCCGTCCCTGTGTAAACTTCCCTTTCCTGCCAGTGAACTTTGCACAACAACAAAACCTCCTACAACATGCAGGTCAGAGATTGCGCTCCTTCGTGTTCCCAGCCTGCTCTGGCTCGGCTTCCTTGGCTTCCTGGCGCCTCATTCCTACCTGACTTGCTACCTGCCGCTCTCTGTATCTGCCTTGATTGCCTTTCAGGAATTGAGCTATGGAAGAGCCATAGCTCAGGGGCAGAGAATCTGCTTTGCATGCAGAAGGTCCCAGGTTCAGTTTTACAGAAAGAAAAAGAAGGTCAGGAGGTTTTAGGTCATGTGGGTACAGCAACAGCGTTTACCCCCTGATATATTTCATGCAGGGATGGGGAAGCCTATGCCCTTTGAGAAGTTGCTGGCCTATTATCCCCATCATTTATTTATGTATAAACATAATTCAAATATCATTGTATCAAATATTTTATACACACACACACACACACACACACACACACACACACACACACAAAATCACAGCAGTTTACAACAATATTAAAAAACCATAAACCATAGAACCAACCCCCCCAAAAACCATAAAATCATAAAAATTTAAAAGCAAAAAGATTTTTTAAAAACAAACATCAGTAGACTGTTGCGCTGGGGAATGTACTCTTAATTGCCTGGATAGGTGTGGCAAAATAAAAGTTTGCAGGCATTTGGCCCAGAAGGCACTTGCTGAATCTCTAGTGGCAGGGTATTCCACAGGACCGGGAAAACGACACTTAAAGGCATTTTCTCAATGCCATCAAATGAGTCTCACCAACTCTGGGAACAACCAGAGGCGCTGGCCATTGGCCATGCTGGTTGGGACTGGCGGCAGATGTAGTCCCCAAAGACCATCAATTTCCTATCTCGAGTCACACCAAAGCCAGAAGTTCACACACATGCCTCTCCATTCTCCATCCAGGTAAAAGTGTTGGACTGCAACCTGGAAGACCAGGGTTCAAATCCACGCCCAGCCATGAAGCTTGCTGGGTGGACGTGGCCCCAGTGTCTTAGACTAACCAATCTCACAGAGCTGTTGTGATGATAAATTGGAGGACCACATGCACCAATAATACTGATAGGGACAGATTCCAGCCAGGCAAAAGCCCTTGAGGAGGGTGCAGAGCAGGGCCGGTGAGGGACGTGGCCCAAGGGGGGTTTTGAAGGCCATTTTGAGAGGTCTAGAGGGCTGCACTCTGCCTGTTGGCCTGAGGTCCCCCACCTGCTGCTTTGACCCAGAAGACCCTTGTTTTTGTGTCTCTACCATCACCATTTGTCCCCTAGGGGAGAGAAAGAAAAGATTTACCTTGTGTTGCAACTCCAAAGCCTTTTTGGCATTGCTGGTATAACTTGCACCATATGCAGGTGCCTGAATAGGCCAGGTGGCAGAAGTGATGAGGAGAACACTGGCACGATCTGTCTTGCATCCGAGTGCACTCCTTTGTTTGAACCAATCCTAATTTCAGGGGGGAAATATAAGACATATGGGGGCTGTAGAATGGCAGAAGCCCAAGTCCTTGCTGTAAGAAGCCAATACTCAAATGCCTGGAGACTAGGGAGGAGGTGGTGGGCGAGGGGGACCATCCTCTTGTAGGGATTACAGGTTTTGACTTAATTTGGTAGGTGTCAGGAAGTGGTGTTTTATGGGCTCTATGGAGGCCCTCGTACCTTTCCCTAGCTCAGTGATGGAGTCTCTGTTTTGCATGCAGAAGGTCACACATTTGATTCCTGGTATCTCCAAATAGGGCTGAGAGAGACCCCTGTCTGATATCCTGGCAAACCACTTTCAGTCAGTGGAGGCAATGTCAAGATAGATGGACCACTGGGCTGACTTGGTATAAGGCAGTTTGCTATACTGACTATATCCTTGCTGAAATATGAGAGGCCTCATCAGTATTGGCATTCCACCGGCTCTTGAAGAGACATCTGTTCAGACAAGCATTCCCTGAACTTTTCAATCAAATTGCTGTAACTGTTGGAATTGTTTTGTTTTGTTTTAAACAGGTTTGTTTCATTTTATACTTTAGTAGTGGGCAATATTGGGTAATATGTATTTTCATTATGTGCAGATATTTTAAAATTGCAGCTCCTAGAAGCTCTCAGCATGCGACAGCAGCCACACCCTGTGAACGGCTTCAATTGGCTAGCTAAACCAGGGGAGGGCAGCTGATGGGTCTTAAACCCTCAGTGAGTTAGGGATTTCCCCTGCATGTGAAGACAGGCTCCGACAGATTGAGCAGACGTAACCAATACTGGGTCCAATGGTCAAGAAGGTGGTTTCTGGACATGCTATAGAGGGACGTGAGGAGCAAATGGGGCTTATCAACCTGGGAAGGTAGCCCATCTAGGAGGAGGAAAACTCTGACCCTAAACCTCTGTTACCTTGAAGGATATCTTCGTAAGAAGTAAAGGCTAAGGAGTAAACCCAGAGTAGATTCCCTAAGATGGCTGGATGGTACCAAAAGTATTGCTCTGCTTTCCTTTGGACCACATTGGTGAGGCCGGGACAGGGGTCTGGTCATCTGGGCAGCCCAGGATCTCCACAGCACTGCCCAGGCTTGTCTTCTGGGGAGGTCACGTCGGTGCTGCTAACACAGCAATTTGACTTCACCCCCAGAAGCACACTCCATTGTCTCTTGAGGCAGACAGATGTCAACAACAATCCACTTAGAAGTCGATTTGGCATGTAAGTGGTACAGTGGTACCTCAGGTTAAGTACTTAATTCATTCTGGAGGTCCGTTCTTAATCTGAAACTGTTCTTAACCTGAAGCACCACGTTCGCTAATGGGCCTCCTGCTGCTGCTGCGCCGCCAGAGCACGATTTCTGTTCTCATCCTGAGGCAAAGTTCTTAACCCGAGGTAATATTTCTGGGTTAGCGGAGTCTGTAACCTGAAGTGTATGTAACCTGAAGCGTATGTAACCCGAGGTACCACTGTATATGAATTTAATAACAGCAATAATCGTTCAATTGAGGACCATGAGGGCTGGAATCTTACTTGATATTTAAGTGAAGGGACTGTAGCTCAGTAGTAGAGCACATGCTTTGTGTGCAAAAGCTTGCAGGTTCGACCCACAGCCTCTCCAGTTTGGGCTGGGAATACCCCCTGCCTGAAACCCTGAGCTGCTGGTGCCACTCAGTATAGAGAATTCTGAGCTAGAAGGACCATTAGTCTGACTCTTTATAAGGTAGCTTCCTATTCTCCTAATCAGAGAAATGGCTTTTATGGTATGAAAAGTTACAGGACTTCAAGCAGGAAGTTACAGGACGTGTGCCAATTGGAAATCAAGCAGTACAGTGGTACCTCGGATTACAGGCACGGCGGTGCGGCGGCAGCTGGAGGCCCCATTAGCTAAAGTGGTACTTTAGGTTAAGAACACTTTCAGGTTAAGAATGGATCTCCAGAACGAATTAAGTTCTTAACCCAAAGTACCACGATATATCTGATCTAAAACTTTTGCAGGCACAAACAGTATTGAAAGCAGGTTCGCATCTAACTGCCCCAATACCATCAGGGGTGCAAATCACTGCAAATGCATGATAAAAATGGTGTCTGGAAGGGGGCCCATAAGCATAAGGGACTTGTGTTGCATTATCACCTTCCACCTTCAGGGCCCTCACATTCAGGCTAGCAAGCTCCAGCGAGCTCAACATACCTGTTTTGCATGGTGGCGAACAGCTGAAACAGAGTTCAGCTGCGCTCCAGACATCTGTATATGTCCCCTCATCACATGCTACGCACTTCGTGTCAGCGTTCTCAGTGCACTTTTCACGCACACGGGAACCTGCAATGCAAACAAGGGAAATATATTTGTCAGAGGATGAGGCTAGCAACGGAAATGGTTTTAATTCCACTGTAAGAGGAATTAAAAAGGGGCCTCCAAATATCACTTGGCATAGTCCTTTGTCAAGATTCTCCTACAACATTCCAGAAAAGCCCTCCTGTACCTTTGATTAGTAGATTCTTTCTTGAGGCTTCAGGGGCTGCAATCAGTTCTGTTTGCTCAAAGGCATTTCTTAATTCTTATAGGAGTAGTCAGTTCCTATTACATGGGGGGGGGGTAATTAATTTCCAATTCACAACCCAAACAACAATTCATTTTTGAATTTTGAAATTTTATGCTTGCAGTTTTGTAATGTCACAGTTGCACTTTTTAGAACAGTTCTGGAAACTAATAAATTGACCTCAATGCCCCACTCCCCAGCAGAAAACAGGCATGGTTTTATTGAGATGCAATTGAGGACCAGTTCAGCAATGCCATGGGATGAACATCAAACCAGGAGGAAGCTTCTAACAAAAGGTACACCATCACCTCTAAAAGCCCTATAGGTGCTTTGCCAGGCTGCACTGGGCTAGCAATGCAATTGCATTCAAAGTCTGAAAAATCACCATGGACCAAGTCTTTAAATGATGGAGGGCAACACAGAAGGTATGGAGATGCAGTGATGTGCTCTGCAACAGGGCATCATCTTTGCATGCAGAAGGTCCCAAATTCAATCTGTGGCACTTCCAGTTATAAGGACCTCTGCCTGGTCATTCTGTTTGGTTATGTCAAAGGTCTGGTCCTAACAGATTAGAGGGAAATGGCTAGATATTTATTAGCCGTTGCTCATGTAACAATCTGCTATAACTGAAAATAGATGAAGACTCTTGACTGTAGTGGGCAGTGTAGCCAACTAGGTTCTACTCAGAGTACAGCCACAGAAATTAATGCAGCTAAGTTAGCCATGCCCAGTAATTTCAATGCACCTACTCTGAGGAGGATTAACATTGAATGCAACCCTGAGTAAATAAAATTCCAAAAATACAACAGACTCGACAAGAATGCATTCTAAACAATATATCCCAGATATAGTAAAGGTAAAGGGACCCCTGACCATTAGGTCCAGTCGTGACCGACTCTGGGGTTGCGGCACCCATCTCGCTTTATTGGCTGAGGGAGCTGGCGTATAGCTTCCAGGTCATGTGGCCAGCATGTCTAAGCCGCTTCTGGCGAACCAGAGCAGCGCACGGAAAAGCTGTTCACCTTCCCGCCGGAGCGGTACCTATTTATCTACTTGCACTTTGATGTGCTTTTGAACTGCTAGGTTGGCAGGAGCAGGGACCGAGCAACGGGAGCTCACCCCATCGCAGGGATTCAAACTGCTGACCTTCTGATCAGCAAGTTCTAGGCTCTGTGGTTTAACCCACAGCGCCACCCGCGTCCCTTTATATGCCAGATATAGATGTGCAATATAACTGGAAATATACTCTTGGTAGTCTTATAATTTTCTCCTCGTTACTACTATTGGCTTATTTTGCTGCTATTATATTTTGATGGTGGTTGTAACTTTATGGATTAAAACAGTAAATAATTTGAAAAGGGACCTCTGCCTAGAACCCCAAGGAGCTGTTGACAGTCAGCATGGAGACCCTAAAAGGACTGGATCTGTTCTGAGCATTTGCTAGATCACACTTTTTCCACCACTGCTGCCCCTTCTATTTCTGTTTCATTTTAATGGGGGTTAAGGATAAGAGGGCTAGAACCACTTTAAATGTTTATGCAGCATTGTTTTAACACAGTGAAAGTCACTTTGCAAGCTTTTCTTAAAATAAAATAAAAATTACTAAGAAGGCTGAATAAATTCAGTTTTAAATGAATGTCTCTCCCCCCCCCCTCAGGGTACAGTCAAGTCAGTTGATTCAGGATTCACTTGAAAACATTACATCAGAGGATTGGAATTAGAAGCCGTGCTTCCCAGAATCCAAAAAGACTGTAACAGACTGTGAAAAATACCGCTGTTTTTGAGCTCTGTATCAGGGCTGGCTCCACCACTAGGGAGAGTGAGACATTGGCTTTGGGCAGCTGATACTAAGCGCTGCGGCACCCTTACTTCTAAGACAGCCTGCCCTGTAGCTCCTAAAATAATCTGTTGCATTCTAGAGAAGGGCACTCTCACCAGCACTGAAACAAATATTAGCTGCTATTTGGCTGAATTCTCTATATGGAATCGATGAGGAGGGTGGGTCTTTCACGGGCTGAAAGGTTTTCTTGGGCTACCTCTGCTATGTAGCACACTGCCTAAAACTACACTTTCCTGATGGGAACTGTAGTCCAGAACTTACGGAGATCCTCTGGGATGAATGAGGCTGGCACAGACAGTACTGCCTGTAACATGGATCAACACTGCAGCTCAGAATAGGGCAAGCTTCTTACGTTCTGTAGATCAGTATGCATTTAATAGACTCCTTTAGCGATCAGTGGAGCATATTTTTTCAATATGCGATGGCTCGCAGACTTTGCGTGCTGAGGTCCCCAAAACACCCTTAACCCCAATAACTCACACATCACACATGAATTTTTGTTTAAGGTTTTTGGCATAATTTTGGCCACAACTTTATTTGCATACAAATTGTGAGTGGTTGCTTAGGCATTGGTTACGACTAGCTGTCCCTCCCGCATTGGGGACAGCACTGGCTCCCGGATTCCAGCGGAAGCCAGTGTGGAGGAACAAGTTCAGGGATAGGCGGAGCTGCGGCACAGACCCTCAGCTTCTCCCCGCATGCTCCTAGGAACTTACACGGCCCAAGCCCGATTCCAGGGGCTTGGACGAAT